>NW_020955348.1:1023115-1065343 GCF_003031625.1 Empidonax traillii | reverse complement strand
CCAAAAAAACAAACAAACAAACAAAAAAACACCAAACCTATAAAAGATAAAATTCTCATCTGATAAACTTATAACTTAACTTATAACTGACATGACTGTGGGATTTGGACCCTTCAATGTACATAACCTGAATCCTTTCATTAAATATGTAAAGAATGAGAATTTCGGTGCAGTTTTAAACCAGATTATTCTGGTAACAAAGTAAAATATTAAGAAAAAATTAAAACGGGAAAAAACCCCAACAACTGTACCCAAGAGCACTGCTTCTGCTGAGAGGAAAGCTTTGAACTACATGCACAAATCTCCAAAGTGTTCTCCCTCTTACATTTCACAGCAGAGGGATATCAAGACTTTGCTCCTGTTTTCAGTTGCATTGCTCTATGGAAGCTGGATTGTCTCCATATACTTCATTTGCTTTCTCTAAAGAAGAGGAAACTTGTTTGGATTTGAAAATTAAACCTTTTTGTCACCTACCAACGTCTTGAATTGTCAACAATGACCCCATTGTCTACAGAAAATGCATCAGTTGGCAAACCAGCAATATTCCAGGCTCTGATTTTTATTGGGTCACCAAGATTCTGACTCAAAGAGAAATCCTCAGAACAAGGGATATTTTTCTCCTGTAAGAGAGAGAGAAAAAAAATTTCTCTTTATTCTGTGTTTCTTTACATCTTTTACTACACACCACTTCAATCCAGTGACGATGTACATTTCCTTTTATGAGTCTGAAGTAGGTCATGTGTAAGCAAAAATCCTGGGAGGAATAAATCCATGGTTTCAATAACTAACTGCATTTCCTCACTGAATATTTACTCTGTTGATTTGCCCAGTTTTTGGTACATTCTAAATGTAGGGGTTCTGTTACATAAAGTTTTGACAATGGATTACCTTAAGAAACTCATACAGAGCTGCAAATAATCTAATTAATGTGTCTTCCATAACTCACTACAGCAATCCAGTGCTGATTTGTTACTGTTTAAAGTCACAATAAGTGACTCCAAATCACTTGATTTATGAATTATGGCATTTGTATAACTATGTTGGAACTCTCCCTCAGTAAACAGAATAAATTTAATTGACACACGAATAGGTGATGGTGGAAGTTACAGAAATTCTTTTACATTATACATAACTGCATTTTAAATGTAAATCTTTAATTTAAAAGCAAAATGCAGAAAATACTGAGATTTTACTTAAGCAGTAATCAAGCCTTACAAAGTCCATGATGTGCTCTCACTTCTGACGTGCTACTGTAAGTGTAAATGCACTGGTTTAATTAAATTCAAATCCAAAGAATACTGGATCAGCAGAATTGATCCCATTAGTCTTAATGAGGTTTACTAGGCTAACATTAAATAAATGGCAAGGTATTTTTGGAGCCTTTTGCAGCAGTCTGAAAAAAAGCAAGCACTTATTTAAATCTAAGATAACCTTCTAACCTGACACAGTTTGCTCCAGTCTTTGGTACATTCTTGTCGAAATGCAGCAGTAAAAGCTCCCAGATATGCTATTACACCAGCTGATACCAGAACATCACCTGTCAGATTATCATATTCCTCTTGAAGATCTTTTGCAGCTTTATCCCATCTATGACAAGCAGAATATACAGAAAAAAATGGTGCTGAAACCTCCACATTAATGACATTGATGTTAAAACAACTCTTAGTTGTTATTGTTCAGCTTCAAGTAGAGAATATAAAAACCTCATTTATGTATTTTATTCTCATGATGAGGAATTTCTCTACAATTCTCCCAATGTTGCTGCTCATAATTTTACATTACAAACAATTAGGAATATTTCAAGGTCCCAGGCATTCTTAAGCAGTACAGTCCTCAGACTGATATACAGCATTAAAGGTTCACAGAATGGAAATTCAAATTCTATTCCTACAGTGGTTGTTAAATCTGACATTTGAACTTTAACCCGACCTTGTTTTCTCTCCACCAAGGCCTCCAATCAACTTCTCTGCTCGTTCCAGTTTTTTGGCACACAGCTCAACCTGGAATTCTAAACGAGCCTTTTCTTCAGTCTTTTCAGTGAAGGTTTGTTCCAAAGCAGCCAAACGACCTTCAACTTCTGCAAGTTCTTCCCTCTTCTGATTCAGGAGTGCCATTGTCTCTGCCAGGGACTCCTCGGCCACTCTCAGACGCTCCTTCTTGGGTTCAATCTCCTACTCAATCACAACAAAGACACAAATGTTTGGAGTGTGGTTCTGTAACTTAATATCAAATCCAGTGCTCAGGGTGAACATGCTGAGCAAAGGGAGGATTCACAGCACTGAGGGGCTGGGATCACAAACACACCTTTGACACCCTGTGATACACTTCCATTCCCTTAATCCACTTGCACAAACCCTCTGCTGCAGAGGAAGCTTTAGCCACCACTTGTGGGTCAAATTCTGGGTTGGTCAAGTATTCAGTCCGAATTTTTTGCATGACGGCTTCCTGGGTAAGGAAAGCATTAGAGCTCAGCACAGTCTGGGGGCTCACACTTGGAAATCAAACTGTAACAGGAATTCCACAAGAGAGACCCACTGAAAGCTACTGAACACCCAGGAACTACAGCTTTGGAAGCCCTTCATTTAAAGTGCCCAAGGCTGGAAGGATATTTTGAGAAATTATCATATGTAGTGTTCCCACTCACAGAATCATAAAATATGGGAAGGGACCCACAAGGATCATTGATTCCAGCTCTTGGCTCTGCGCAGGACACCACCAAAAATCCCTCTGTGTGCCTGAGAACGTTGTCCCAGTGTCTGATGAAGTCTGGCAGCCTTGGTGCTGTATCCACTACCCTGGGGAACCTTCTGAGACGTCATATGCAAAGCTCACCCTGAGGAAGTTTGGCTCACATGCCGTGACCACACCCATTCTACAGAGATACCCCATCATGTTGTATCAATCCCTGGTGGTAACAGAAGCTGACTGGGTTGGACAAATGAGGTCTCTAATACAGTATTTCCTGATTTTTTTTTTTTTTTATCCCTATAAGAAGGTGTTTCCATGGTAAAAATCACTGAAAAAGCCTTACTGGAAGAGGGCTCTCAGAACAGCTTTTCAACTCCCTTAAGAAACCGATGTTGCCAAGCATTTTCTGGCTTGTACTCCAGTAATCCAAAATCTATGGAACACAGTAGGAAATACCTTTTCAGGCTTTAAAACACAGACACAAACAAAAAATTGCAAACCTCTTTTAATTCAAACTCATGCATATCTAATACTGATGACCTCGTGTCTCCCTGAAATAAATAACAAAGCCAAAAAGTCCACCAGACCAAACAATTCCTTCAAATCATACTTAAAGATAAAAAGTAAACAGGGTCTCTGGGAAGTGATGTATTATCTATCATCAATATGTGAGTCAAGCAAATTAAATGTGCTCTCTTGGCACATTACAAAATTTGGCAAACAGGGAATTCCGAAAGCTTTCAGTAGAGTGATGGACAGAGGCCATAAGTAGTTGCCTACTTTAATGGACCCTGGGGGATCTTGTTTATTGTTCAAGTGTTGAGAAGAACACAAATTACATTTTTACTTCCAACTGCCATTTTACCTTGCCTCCAGACCCTGAAGGGTTTGCAATTTTCTCAGGTTTCTTTCCCATGATGACACAGACAGCAGCCATGACAAGTTTGACACCAGATGGAGGATTTTTCATTGTTTTGACAACTGCTATGTCAGAAGGCTAAAATCAAAAATACATGTAGAAAATTATAACAAGTATTATGTCTTTGTCACCACTCCATAAATGAACTGAGAGAAACAAAGAGGAATTATAACACCATTACCAATGAATGTAACTGATAATAGAGGACTTTCAGAAAGGATGAGACAGTGTTAGCATAACAATTAACAACTAATTCAGCTGAAAGAGGAAACGCAGCTGATACCACTGTTGGTCATCTCAGGTTTTGGTTACTTTTCCCTCAAGTGTGTTTTTCTGCAAATAAACAGTTTTTTAAATGCTCAATATTCCGACTACATAAGAGGAAATGAGCTGAACAACAACTGTACAAGGTCTCTTCTTTGCCAAAATTGAGGAAATGTAACTTCAATTATTTTCATTTTAGTGCAATCGTTCCCAAATAAATGGAAGAGTTAAATAACACTTTCCAATGCTGAAGTTTAGATCAGCTTGCCTTCAAAGTGTCAAGAGCACCAATTGCAGCCTCCAGGACAGGTATTGCCTGTGCCAGGTCACTCTCACATTCATTTTTCAATGCCTGAGCTTCTTCAGCTTTTTCCGTAGCAATTTCTTCATCTACTTTTACAACTTTTCTTTTTTCTTCTACTTCTGCAGATTCTATTTCTATAATCTAAGGAAAAAACACATGAGGAGGATTTATGTTGTATCTTGGAGTAAGAATGTAATTTTCTTTTGGTTCTAAGGATATAAGCAAAATAATGGCAAGTTTCACAATACTGCAAACTCCTCTAAACAAGAACTGAGCTTAAAAGCCTCAACTCCTATTTTCTGAAAGTCACCTATCAGTGACGTCAGTACACACATACTTACATTAAAAGCCACAAAGTTCTATCTGTATAACTCTACCTTCATCATGTTTGCATTTTCCACTTTAGCCTCCTCCAGTTTGGGCTGCAGCTGAACTAGTTCTTGTCTCATCTCAGCAACCTATGCATATGCAAAAGAATCAGGGAGGATTCAGAAGGGTCAAGTACAATTTACAGGAATTTCTGTAAAACCTAGATCTTACCTAATGATTAATTTATTGATAGAAGGATGTAACAGCTTAAATTAAAACATTCCTGAGACTTATTTTTATCTCATACATACAACATCTGATTTTAAGAACTGTGTTCACTAACAGTCACCTGTTAACCATCTAGGAAAGGGAAGTTCTGCTCATACACTGTTTGGCAATGTATGCTTAGACATTTATGGCTTCTAGCACAAGGAAAGAAAAGGTAAAATACATTTCTTACAGTTTTACTGTAAAGACTGAGTTAAACAAAATCTGCAGTTACATGTTTGACTGACTTCCCCAGGAAAAGACCCGCATTTGACAAACATTTTCTATTTTCAGTTCCATATTTGTCCTACCTCACCTGTAACTCAGCAAAAGCTAGTTTCTCTAGTCCATTCACATATTTTTTCTTGGCTTTCATTACACTATCTCGTTTCTCAGTAAGAAGTCTCTGAAATGCAGCAATAAGCTCAAGGTACGAAGTAGGAGTAACATAATTGTGGCGTCCCAGACTTTGCAAGAACCTATTAAAAAAGATAAAAAGCTAAAAGTAACTTTGAGTTTTGATTTATTTATTTTTTTTAGTTTATTGTTGGCAAAGTTATGTGACTGTTTGTTGAATAATAGGAGGAAACAATTTCAACAATTTTATATGATGTTTTTATGCAGGCAAATAGTTCTGTTAACTTTTAACGTAGAAATGAGCGGTAATTAAACTCAGTCACCCACTATTTTATCGATTAATGGTTGTTTTTGTAAGAAATAGACTGACCTTTCAGAGAGTGCCAAAACTGAAGTATGAAAGTATTTACAGATGGGCACAACTCCCTGGCGCTCGGTCTCTGTGAGCTCAAGGGTTTCTAAGAACTTACTGGCCACACGTTCAAGGGCATCTTCAGGCCATGGCTGAGGGAGAAGCAAGGAGAAAAGAATTTTTAAAATCCAACTGTTGGCAGTCTTCATACTTAAGCATCAATTTTTACCATTAAAACACCACAATGAGGCACACTATGAGGCACACTAGTCCCAGCTGTGTCTGAAGAACAGTGAACTGATCCAAGGGTAGCTCAGCCAGCAAGGTCACCACCCATGCAGCATCTTCTGGCATCTCTGGCCTGATGTCCTAGGTCAAAGCTTCACAGTGTCATTCTATTCAATCATTTCTGTATCTGTTGTCATCCTTTGGCAGAAAATTGACATCAGCACTGGGCAGAGCTCTAGAGCTCACTGTGCTTTAGTGAGAGCGATTCTGCTCACAGGAAGGGTCATTAACTACAGGAACTCTGCAGGTTTTATTCTGCTATAAAAGACCTAAAGATAAACAGCAGGATTTGTGTTTGCTACTCATTCCTACGATGAATGATCTGCTTAACAGGCAGCAGCAATCAGGATCATTTTACAGTCACACTGAAATGGTTTCACTAACCCTTTAAAACATAGCCATTATGTAATAAAATGACAAATTGCCACCATGAAACTAAGATTATTCACTACTTCAGAAATCTGTAGGGGTAAAATCTAAGTTTATTCAGTTGCAGAAACATTGAGATTGCACATCAAAAAGCTCCCAAAATATTACAGGAAATGCCCACAGTTTTAAAATTCTGAAAAACAAGGAGCACTTCAATAAAGAAGACAAAAGAAAATCTAATGGGGCATAAAAATACAGAGTGTTAGAAAACAAAAGTAGCTCTTTGAGGAAACAATACAAACATTTTCCCCTACCTGGAACCAGTCAATGGTACAGCAGTTGATGAGGGATGGGAACTGTCTCAGGCGGTTGCGGAAGGCGTCTCCGATGGGGCTGAAGGCCACCACAATGTGGAGATTTTCCTTGCAGAAGTTCACAAAATATGCAAACAAGGCCAAGGGACTGAGTTCTTCCCCTTTGCTGTCAGTCTGAACTGCTGCACGAACACCCTTAAGGATAATGCAGAGCATAAAAAATGTTCTATCAGTTCTCATGAAGTCCATCTGAAGTGCTGTAGCAATCCTGTTAGTGACAGCATCACCGTGAAATGAAATCTTTTATTATCAATGAAACAGGCAAAATGAAATGGAAAACCAGAACAAGCAGTAAATACTCCTTGAGAACACAACTATGACCCTGACAACTCACTCTAGAAATGATCATTATCTTCTGCCTTTGAGTAGCTGAGAATAGGTCAGAATAAAACCCCCAAATCCATACCAAGATGAGTTTCAGATGGATAAGACAGGCTAAGATGAGACAGAAGTTTAAAACACATTCTGAAAAATCAAAATGCATTTTAATTATCTCCCTGAAGAAATCAAAGTCCAAAGCTTTCAATGATAAATAATAACAACTTTTTTTAGTTTTAATATTGTAAAAAAATATTCTGTAGTTACCTAAGTGGAGAGGAAGATTTAACTTTCAAACATCAAAACATATTCCATTAATTCATTTACCACAAACAGTAATCTCTCAAAACAAGAAGAAATCTGTAAATTGAAATTAAAATCTACTTCATAAAAGTATTATCCTCAATTAATTAACAATCCTTGAAGCACTGACGATAAAGCCCTAAAACTCAAATTACTCTTGCAAAGAGGCATGTATACTTTACATAATTCCACAATTAAAATAAATTACAAAAATTAGTTTAATAAAAATGAAGTGGAATTATTTTGATGGAGCAGATTTAAATGAGTAAAAACCAGCTTTGCTACAGCTGGCATGTTATGGGTAGCTACCAAGTTCTAGGTAAACCCATTAAATATGTTAATAAAAACTAATTTTTTAAAAATTTGCCTGAGTACATTGCACCTTTACTTCTGAGCTGAAATTCATGGAGCACCTCTGCCCAGCTTCTCTCTGAGAAGTGTCAAGACTATGAAATTTTGTCTAAGAGTGTCCTGCTGCCATAACCAGGAGAGTCCATTGACAAAGGCAGGCCATGTTTTCTTATAAAAATGTCTTTGCCCTTAACTGTCTAATGAAAACATTGTGATGTACATTCTTCTCCTACCCAATCACTATAGAAATAACTGTGCCCACAGGGTATTAGTGAACAATCCAAGTTCTCTACATGCACAACTTAATGGGTTTGTGAACAGAATGCCAGGGCACAACTGAAGTTATTAGTTGGCATAAACTACTCCATAAGTTTACTTATGACTGCTTGATTTATCCAAGGTCTCAAAAAGAAGTCAGAATTCAGTGCAAATATCCAAAAGCCACAATTCACACCAAATTGACAAAATAGCTGAAAAGGGAGGTGAAATCAAGAGTTTCTAAAGATACCTCTGTAATTTCTTGTTTTTCATCTGCTGCAAAAAGATTGGGTACCTCCCCAGTGTTGAGGACACTGTCAACATCTTCTAAAAAGCTTTCTTCTTTAATTTGTGCATCTGTGATTAGAAATACAGTTTTCAAGCCTTTTACACCTGCACTCTTCAGAAGTCTCTGAAAACACACGACAGTTAAAATGTTGTACATTCCGAAACATCCTTCCTCCAAACTGAGGCAAAATGTGGGCAGGTTACCAATACTCACTTTCAGATCTTCTCTCCACTCGTTTGTACCATAGGTCTTAGAAATCTCTGGCTGAAAAACCCACATCCTTGCCATGAATGCTGCCAGACGAGTCAAGGACTGCCGGCCACTCCCTCCCATTCCAACCAGCAAGGCATTGCCCCCCGGCTGCTTCAGGACACGGCTTATCCGAGACAGGTGTTCCAACATGTACCTGCATTTGATCACCAGAATGGCACAAATACATTTACATTTGTGCACCTATAAAGCTGTGAAACAAATAAAGGAGTAGCATCTCCAAAGGAAATTTCTGAGTGTGAGGTGGGGGGAAGTGGAGAGGAAGAAGAGAGAGAGTGGGTGTGCACCACAAAATAAAATAACAATTTTTCTATTATGCAAATGTCAGTACTTGGCTAAATTACTACAAATTACTAAAAGGAATAGGCAGTGGTAAGAACAGGAACACTATAAGGATAAATGCAACAAAGGAAACAAAAATCAGCAATTTTCTACTTCAAAATCACAGCAGTATTACCAGTTCTAACTTTCTTGAAGTATAACAGTTTAAAGATCTTTTTAAAGAATCCAAAGGGGAAAGTGGATTACATCAACAAACATCTCCCTTCCCTCTCCGTCTGACAGTGTTTTATAACTTATATGTGAAATAGACATTGGAACAACATCTTCAGAAAGCAGGACCTGCACATTTCTGAGAGTCCTTGTGGAAATACAAGCACAAGTTACCAGGGAATGGGCAGCAATGTCTACAGGACATCACCTGCTGAGGCCCAGGGCATGGGGGAATTCAAGCAAGCTGAGCAGCGGTTAAAAGTAGTTTCCAAAAAACTTGCAAGCATTTCAAGAACGATAAATTCTTGTTTATTTTTACTGGTTAGGAAAATAAAGGAATCAAATCCAGATGTTATTCATGAGATTGAACTCTAAGGCTACAGTCAAACATGCTGTCCTGGCTGCTGTTCAGCAAGGCCACTGGGCCATTGCTTCTACACTCAGGAACTGGCCTCTGATCAGAGGCTGCCAGCCCTTCAAACTCCCAGCCTGGCTGGATACACAGGTACTCACAAATCCAGCTTGACAAAATGACCTAGACTAAACTAAGTTGCTATTAGAAGAGTTTAAATTAATCTTAATCACATTCACAAAGTCTCTCTGCGTGTCAAGTCATGCCAGCAAATAGGAAGAGGCAGTAATCTCCAGCAATGCGGAGGAAGAAGGATTTGTGACCTCCTGATCTGTGTCAGTTGTAGCTCTGATCACAAGCTCGGGTGTCAGTAGGGGCCTGCAGAATCTGGAATTGCCCAGGATTAGTTGCAGCACCAGCTGGGTACGTGCCAAACGTGGGGCAGGGCTGGCTGTGCAACAACAGAGCAGCCAGCCAGCCATGACTATGCCCATCCTGCTCCCAGAATCCTTGGATTTGGGAAATGAAAGGCCATTTGGGAAATGCTGCAGGCAAAGCTGATATCTGTCTTCACTAGTAACAAAGGCCCAGCAGAAGTACAGCACCCCCCTGAACAATGCACAGTGTTTGTGTAACAACTAAAGAAAATATTCAAATCTCCTCCTTAGGAGAAAATTTTCTCATTATTTATTTTCAGGTAGAAAAAACAGAGGCATAAGAGAAAAATCAGTTTATTTCCATCCAAAAAGGTGTAATACCACAAACAGTTTTATGGATGCATTAAGGGGAGGAGACATACCATAACCCACAGTCCACAAAATTGAATATACTGAATAATAAACTACTGCTTAAAGCTCTTAATAATACAGATCACACCCACCTGAAAACAACAAGGTTCATCCTTGTTTTCTGGGTTTGATTATATTCATCCAGACACTGCTCCACAACATCACTGAACTCCTGAATGCTTGGAACTTCAATATAAAGTCTTTCATCTCCCTCAAGTTCTGGAACCATATAATCACCAAAACACAAACTTCTCATGTTTTCTTCTGTTACCTAAGGTAAATATTGAGCAAATTATGAAGCCAAATTTAATATTGAATTCCTCATTGGAATTTTAGAAAACAAAGGAGAATTTAGACAAATACCCCAGATATAAGAAAAAGCACTTCAAAATATTTTGACTCACAGAAAACACCCACCTCAAAATTCTTAATTTGTTCTTGGGAAACAATTGGCTCAAACAGCCACTAACAATCTCATAACCACAAGCTTCAGAGTACACCAAACTTAATCAGAGGTATATTATGAAATGGACAAAGTAATTTCCCCTATACACCAATGAAATTACAGGGGAAGAAAAAGAACAAAAAAACAGAAAAAAGGAAAACAAGGTATAAAATATAACATGATTATTCAACATTTTGAATACTAATCACAGAATGCTGTTTGCCACATGGCAACTCAGTCACAAACTAAATTTAAAGAGAGAATGTCTCCTTATCATGTAAATCAGGTCTCTGGAAGTCCATTTAAGAGTATCAAGAGAATCAAACTTTCAAGCACATTTGATCCGAAATTTCACCTGTGATTGAGAAACTTCCTAGTCCTAAATTTATAAGAAAAGCCCTTATTTTGCCACAGGTTAAATGTGATACTCACAGGCGCCTTTCCTTCCTTCAGGTGTGCAAAAACTGAGTCAAATGTTTCTTTGAAGTGTTCTTTCACAATATCTTTCACTAGATTGAACAGCCAGGCTCTATCATCATCTTCCACCAGGCGGTCATAGAAGACACGAAACACTTCATGGACAAACAGCCGAATCATGACAAGTTTGTTTTCCACGGAGTTTTTCTTAATGAGCAAACAGCCGTGGATAACTCGGGCAAAGTCCCGCAGGTTGAATGTATAGTGAGATTTGGCTGGTGTGGGCAAAAGATTCTTGATGGCTTTCTTGTACACCTTCAGATATTAACAACAGAGAACAACAAAATCAACAAAAGAGTAACAGCAACTGTGAAACTTGAGCCATTTGATCTTGCCTTTGAGGCTGCTGAGATTTTCTGTCAGAAGTATTAGCCCCCTAATGCCTTTGCATGGAGGATACTTATGGTAGGCAGCAGACTGTTCACAGTGATTCTGCTACACAATGTGCCAGCAGAGCTGGACTTTGAGATTTGTGTCTGTAATTAAATACTCCTTTTCAAAAATGTCCCAAATCACCATTCCTTTTTCATGCCCATGGTACATTGCAAATGAGATACTCACTAAAATCCGTAACATCGAACTTGACAAATCATTTAGGAATTCCATACAGCTGAGCCCAGTGGCTTTGCCTTTCACAGCATTTCTGTGACATTTTGGCACACTGGAGTCACACCCTAAAAAGCTTCATGTAGAGCCAGAGTTCTTCAGCCTGCTGTGATTAATGTAAACACTGAGAGAAGAAGGAGGAAAGTGGGGAGGGTGCTTTCTTCATTCTTGGTCTCTCTGAGGAGGAATTTTGGAAGGGTTGCAACTGATACTTTCATTTTGTCATTGCAGGTGACAGCTTCCAGTGCCTGTCAAGCCCCGAAGAGATTCCAGTCTCACCTGCATGATATTATGTGGTGCAAGTACCACAGAACCCAATTTAACACAAATTCAAAGATCCTTTTCCTAGAATCAGAAGGTTACTACAATAATAAATACTCAGACAACTTCCTCAAGGCACATGAGGTTGTATGCTAAAAAGAATAATCAACAAAATACTTCAAATCTCTGCTTCACCAACTAAATTATTATGGAGCCAAATGAACAAATGGAAGGAAATTTCCTTTATGTTATTTGCCTCTTACCTCTAAAGTGGCAGTGACAATTTGGTTCCCGACTGTGGAGAAGTCAGAAGGAAAGTTGTTGGCCCTCAGGTAAAGAGCTACCACGGTGGAGAAGATGCGGATCATCGTCTCGTCACTGAAGGAATTGATGGTGCAAACGTTGAAGTGCCGCAGGAAGCGAGGAGTGATGGGGTTCCTGCCACCCCCTGGAGGGCCCATGGCAGCCAGTAACTGGATGTCCACAAGGGTGATTTTCGAGGTGTCCTTTAAATCATACCTTCAAAATGAAATGCAGTGTGACGTTTAGATACAGATATAACACCTTTGGTACAGTTTAGATGCGCTGATGTTACAGACTGCTCTCTGCAGGCATAACAAGAGGTAAATAAAAATGTTTTAAAAATAGAGTATGGAGTAATATTACAGATATTTGTATATATTTCATATTTTTAAAAACAACCCTCTCTCCCCAAAAAAATGAAGATCAACTAGTCCTTTAACTATTTGCCAGTCAATTTCAACATATCAAATGCTGGTCTGAAAGATTATTTGTTTAAACTGGGTTACATAAAACCTGATATGAAATTTTGACATGAATATTAAAACTGTAATGTGGCAAGATAGAATATCTCTATTCAAGAGTAACAGATATCTGAGCAGTGCCTGGAATCACAAGAATAGCTGAGAAGTGCCTGAAATGATAGAATAATCCAGACTGGAAGGAACCTCCAATTTTCCAATCTAAGCAAAGCCTCAAGAGCAGGGAAGACCTTCAGCTTATTTTATTTCATGCCTATTACCAGACTTGATTTCACTGTTACTTTTAAAATAATATTTTGAGATTTGTGAAAAAAAATGTTGATGACTAATAGAATCACAGATGATAGGAAAAACCAATGTAAGGATTAAAATAAAAAACTTTATATAACTGCACATATATATATATATATATATATATGTATAGAAAACTGCCAACTCACTCTAAGAAGCAAGAAAAAGGAAAAGAACAAAAAACTGCACTGGAAAAATAAAAACAATTAAAACACAGACATAAAAAATAAAATCAAGGTGTAAATGAAAAATTTATTTAATATTAATATTAATATGTATTTAATATAATGCTGCTGAAGGTCAGCAGTAAAACATTCTAAAAAACTCAAAATTGATGATCAATTTCGTAAAACGAGAAGTCCTTAGACAGCACTATACACGTTGCTGCAACTTTAAATAATGTGTTTTTATATAAACTAAATCTACCTTAACATTTACAAATCACAACAGAAAAGTTTTGAAAATAAAATCCAAGGGAATAAATAATTATAACAGCAAATGCAGCCAAAAATGTCAATTGTATTTCAAATAATTACCAAAATCCATGGTCAGAGAACTGTCTTAAAAGCTCTATAGGAGGCTGTGCCCCATACTTCTCCAAAGCAGGCATGTTCATGTCATCTACAAAAATAATGCACTTTTTTCCCATGGGAGGGCCAAAGACTCCTTTGCGCCTCTTGTCCAGCCTGGCCATGATAATGTTCTAGAATGCAAACAGGAATATAAAAAAAAAAAAATAGATTAAATATTCACATACTTAATCTGCTTGAAACTTGACTTATCTGTTCTACAAACCTGGGTCTGGTTGGCACTGGTTCGAGCTGAGAAGTTAATGAAGAAGGGGAAGTAGAGCTCCCTTTCCAAGTTGTTCATTAACTTGTCCTTGACATACACAGACTTCCCGGTGCCTGTGGGTCCCACCAGGAGCAGTGGTCTGCACAAAGAGAGAGAGAAAGCACAGGAACTGCAGAAACCCGACACTGCAAACTAAATGCAATTAGAAGTCAAAGGTTTTACTAACTTGCCCTTCTTGTTCTAACTCAAAAAGCATTATATGCCTAAAGAAGAAACTGAAGTCTTTTAACATATCCATTAAACCCTCTCATAATTTCGGTTTGCTGCCACCATCAAGAAAATAAGAAGAGAAAGAAACATTTCTCATTTCCTCATTCTACTGGTGGTGGAGTACATGAACATACATGGGAGTTATATTTTTCCTGATAGGTCTTGCATTAGTCCAAACTTCATGAAGCTTTCAGCTTTGGAATTTAACCTGAGGTTGTTTTTTATTTCACTTTTTTATATGACCATGGCTAATATGATTGATTTTTATATGATCAATCGAGGGAAAAAAATTAAAATAGGTATTTATTTACCAAAGAAGAAAGAGGGTACAAACCCTCTCTGGGCTGTCCTAACAGCATCATCAGAATGAGAAGACTACAATGAAATAATAATAAGGTTTCATAAACATACCAAAACCAGATTTTAAGATAAATTGTATTGTTTGTAGTAAATGTCTATTTTTAAAAGGCCAAATAAACTTTGAGAGTTTGATAAAAACAACAAACTCAAGGGAAAGAATAAGAGATATTTCTACCTATGACCAATACTTCAGAAATTTGTATTGAAGTAACTCACTTTCCATGGGTAATGAAGAGCTCTAACAAATAAGTATATCGAACTGTGTCCATAGTTGGGACTATAATATCTTGAATCTTCACATTTTTATCACTGGAACTAATTTGTTCAATAAATGCATTCCAATGAACCCAACTTCCTTGGCCTTTCAGCTAGGAAGAAACACAGATGTAAAATAGATTGGTGATGTACATATGAAAGGTTTTCTCTACTACTTCACTTTGAAAAAACTAAAATAATGAATTTTAATAAATTAGTGAATGTTCAGTGTTTCAGAAGTTCATCTAGTTTGCTTTACCTCAGTAAAAGAATACTTTTAGGTGTTAAAGTACATACCTAGACTTGGGTTCCTTTCTTTTCTTAAAAATTTGGTTCGGTAAGACCAAACAAACAGTCAACCTCACACAGAAAACCACAACAAAAACCAAGAGAAGAACATATCCATTAGAAATGTCTTTATAAACAAACTTGTAACATAAGTAAACTCCCTATGTGCTTAATATCCTGCTTTGCTACTGGACAGTCCCCATTATTCCCTCTATATGAAAGCAGATTTGGGTCTGTCAGCTTTGCTTTAGCTGCAGAGTAACTATAACATGGCACTTTGACAAATATAACTGAAATGTATATCTTGTTATTTCCTAAAAAAATTGGTCAGTACCCAGGTATTTGAAAGTGAAAAAGGAATGAAAAATGCACTGTGGATTTAATCCAACAGCAACACTCTGAAACACCCAAGAAGCTTTGTAAAGTTAAAATGTGCAGCTAAGTTGTATTTTCCTTCCCTTCCTACTGCGAGGATCTATTTAGTGAACACAGAAGCCACCAGTCCTACCTCAAACACGTAGTCATAGACCAAGCCTTTCTCTTCAAAGGGACACTCCCATTTCCCCACACTTGCTGGTGCAGTATCTGCTGCAGATTTCTCAGACAAAATGTCCCTCAAGAAATTATCAAAAATTATCCTGCTGTCACCATCACAAATCCCACCAATGGACCAGACTGTGGCAAAAGCAAAGCAACCCTGCAAGGGCAAAAAGATTAACAATTGTCTAAAAAATTGGCATATTGCATGAACCTTGTACAGTTTGATTAACAAACCTAATTCTGAAAGATACTGCTAAGCAGAGGGGTGTTACAAATTGCCTTGGATAGCCTTGGTCTAAAGAGACTTACACATTTGAGTAAAGACAGAGCTACAAAGGTCTTACTCAAGGATATGTATATGGCAAAAAATAAAGGCCACTGAACTAAAACATGGTGTCTCGTTACAAAGCCTGAGAGGAGTTCTAATCACAAACTAGGATCTAGGAATTTTCTAATTCAATTTTAAAGAACTACTTTTACAATCTATTTCAGTTTTTCCTAAGAACAATCATATCAGGTCAGACAGAGGATCCAACTATTCTAACAGTCAGGAAACACTCTTCCCAAGGAAATTTTGCACAAACAGCCAAGCCAATAATTGTTACATGAACTTTTACTTCATTTAAGGGAAAGAAGACACTTTTCTTTAGTTAATTCCTTGGTTACTTAAAAAGCACATTTAACAGAAATACTACCCCAGTTAATTGGAAAACCAGTAAAATTTTGGATCATATTTGTTACTTGTAAGACTTCTGTCTAATCCGGGCACCTCCAGAGTGTGGGGAGAGAAAGCAAGTAAGTAGTGAAATTGTTTTACATGCTTCTTATTCCCAAATGAAAGTGGGTTTGATTAGTACAACTGCTTTGAAAACCAACATCTGCAGAAATAAATATACATTTCTCTACAGATTAAAAAACCAACCATGATCCAGGCACGGATGTTTTTGTTGGTGGGGTCCTCTTGCACAGCTGGACAAATCAACATTTCAAAAAGCCGTGTGAGAGCTACTACAACATTGGTGTTGCTTGTAGGTACCAGTTCCTAAGAGATTCAGAGGGCTGTGTGTTAGACTGACGTGCTCAGATAATTTATCTTTTGGAGCTAAAGCACTAAAAGAATTAGATCATTAGCTATTTCTGAACAAATATTAGAAGGCAAGGTATACACTGACTTTTACTCAAAAGATCATTTACTCTTCTCTATTCCTGAAATGTTTAGTTTGTTAACCACATCCATGTGACAGCTACAATCATACATCTTAAAGCAAAACAAACCCCAGATAAGTAATTACAGTAACACATGAGCACTGGCACACCAAGTTCCCAGGGAGCTACATATGTTTCCCCTAACACTTAAAAAAGTACTTCCATATTCAACACATCTTTAGAGAAAAAAAATATGTACATAATTCTCTTGGGAAGACTTTTTATTCAGTGTTTTAATTTCTTACTTTACTTTTGAAATTCCTATCAAGTTTCAAGTCTTAGTCAAAATTTTCATTTTAGCTTTCCAAACTGGTCCCAAGAGCTGCCTATTGATTCTAACTGTGCTTGCCAGGAGAGAGCAGTCGCTCCCCACCAAGGGGAACAGACTGGGAATGGTCAGCAGCTACTGCAGGAAAAAGCAGCAACAAATACCTTGCACTTTTTCTGACGGACTTTTAATGCCGGTGGAATCAACCAGTCAAAAAGCCCCTGCAGAAGATCTTGATGGTCCTTTGAGTTCAGAGGTTCAGGCAGTTTACTCAGCCAAGAGGTAACAAGTGGTCCCCAACCCAGCTGAGAAGGTTCCAAATAAATCATGCCACAACGACTGACAGTAGCAGGCTAAGGGAAAACAGTAAACTTGGTTTATTGTACATTGAATATACTGAACTTTGTTTTATAGTTTCATTAAATACAAACTTACTGATGCCTGGGAAAGATCCATTGTTTCAAAAATAAGAGTCATCTGAGGGGACATTTGGATGACTTCCCCACTCATCAAACAAAGCTTAAAATAAAAAAGAAATCACATGCAAGATTAGAAAAAAAATCAGTTGTAAATTACATTTCCTGTCGCAGGAGGGTTCTATATGAACATCAGAGAAACCAAGTATAACCAAAGGTAAGATCAACCACATAAAATGTTATCTCACTTGTAGCAACAGATTTGAATCAAGTTTCAGCTAAATTCTTCACTTAAAGCATTGTACTCCATAGTAACCTACTAGTAGGTTCATTACAATCCATCTTGTGTATGACAGGGTAAAGAAAAGGCACAAGGCATAAAGGAGAAAGAACATCTGCTCCTATTGTTGCTAATACTGGAGCATTCCAGCTGGAGAACCGCCGCTCCTACTAACTAAAATAAAAGTCCAGCTTGAGAAATTTGACACATTATTATCCAGAATTTACAGATAAATTGTTTTCTCTAATTTTTATATACACTTTGAGATTCCTAAGGCACATTTGCAAAAGTGTTGTAAGGTTACAACTTTGACTTCAGAAGCCATTATTTTGAAAATACAACCCTTTTTATCTTGGGATTGTCTTGAAATGTGTCTGAGTTTGTGCAGGTTTAGAAACTATGGGATTTACATTGAATATAAGTCACTGCAATTTTTGAAATTTAAATTTCAATTATGTTACAAAATTACAATATAACATTATGAAACAGGACATGAAATACATTTAATACCTTTCAGCAATGAGTTGATTCTGTGATGATGATTCCAATAAAGTAAAACAAAACAAACAAATAAAACCCCAACCAAAAAACACCCTAAAAAAAGCAGCTTACAACTTGTCACCAGCGCCACCTTGCCCTTGCTCTTTTCAAATGCCATGCACTTTAGTTTGTATTTGGGATTTTATATGTAGAAGAACATTTTCAAAATGTCACATTGTTTTATTTAGGCCTTGATTTCCACTGGCTGATACCTTTTTGTTGTCATCCAGCACCGTGTTCATGCTTTCTATCCACAGGGTGTCGATGGGGCCGTCAAAGATCACCCACTTGCGCTCTGGGGTCTCAGACAAGGCGAACTCCCTGAAGGTTGTAGCGACCACACCATCTGTCCACTGGTGGGGGTGGATGTGGGAGTGGGAAGGGAGACAAGGAACAGAGAGTTCAGGTTGAGCCTCCAGTCACAGACACCCCTGCCTTTGCTTTCCATTATCCCTCCCTTTTCATTCTCTCTTTTTCTGCAGAGAGCAGCTCACAACTTCACAGTTTCACTGGGGGTCTTGGAACATCAGCAGATTTTAAGAGTGTCTTTTTCACTTGAAAAAAAATATTGTGACAAAAAATACCAGCAATTCAATTTACTGAAACTTAGAAGTGCTTCTGTTCTGCCTTGCATCAGTTTCTCTCCAGGGTCACCCTAAGTTTTACTATTTCACATTCACTTCTCCATATTGTTCCCTCTCCAAACTCAAGTTTCACACATGAGTTCATAAATTTTTCTACACAGTTTTTGCACTACTTTGATTATACTGGTTTAGAATAGACAGAGGAATAAATACAGTTAAGTCTTGTATGATTTCCTAGCATGGATGCAACCATGTTAGGATGATTGCTCTTTTTTTATATATATATATTTAAACTTATATAACTGCACATATGCTTGCTACAGCATTTCTATGTACTAACTAAAAACAAGCCATAAAAGTATTAGTTAAAATAAAATTTACAATTGTGTTCTCATCTCTGTTTAAAATCTTGACATTATGAATTCAACAGTTTACTATCCAGAATAATGGAGGTCTGACATCTGCAGGAAACACTATTTTTTGAACATACATTACCTCATGGGATATCAGATCAAACTGCCCAAAAAGTTGACCCATAGTGATCGATTTTGGATTCATAGTTCTAAAAATTACTTTTTCTTCTTCACCATAACCACGTTTTTTCATAAGAGACAGTGTATCTGCCAGCACATGGAGAACTTTGGTCTTCCCAGAGAAAGGTTCCCCTACCAGCATGAAGCTGTTAGATGGAAAAAAACCCTGCTATTAATAAATTTATCTTCCAATTTAGACTTTTACAGATCACATGAAGGCCAACAATATTAACCATATACTTAAAGCTAATTTTCACCTAATTTTCAAAAATCAGAGCAAGTAAATTTATTTTGGATATACAAGACATCATTTCAGCAAAACCAGTTTATTTGCACATGCACTGTACACATGTTGTCCTCTAAAACTTAGATTTTATGACCACACTAGTTCAATTATTTGCTGAATGAGATTACTTTTGAGTTTCACTTCAATGTAGACAGAGTTTATAACACTGGAAGAACACAAACAGGAAAATTTTGTAGTCACCCAGCAGAGGGATGTGACTATAACAAGGTCTCACAGAGAAGATTAACTGATGAACATTACCCATCATATGGTTAATGTCATATTGTATACATTTTCTCCACACAGTCACTATTCTGTAATAAAAGCTGGGAATAAAATGGCACAGATCTGATAACTAATATTTTAATATAGACAAACTTTTACAGTCCTAGGTCCATACTGATATCAGCACCCAAAATAACTATACACGTGAGGCTACTTCTGATATCAAGAAGAGAACAATTGCCCAGACACAGAGGCACAAGAATTTTGGGACATTAAAAGTAGTATCAGAGATCAACTGTGCCAACACAAATAGGAACATTTTGCCACCCTTAAGATGTTCTTATAACTTCATATAAAAAACTGCTACAGTACAAATGATACTGCTGTGAAACAGTGATGAGAACCTTACCCATGTCTAACAATCATCATTTCATATGTCTGTATAATTTTCTGCATAAAAGTTGTTACAGGTTGGACATTATGTTGAATGCAACATTCGTTGGCACATTCCAGAAAATCCTGAAATCAAAACAGGTCATAATCTTATCATTGCTGCAATTTAAATTACTGTCTTGGACTGCAGTAGAACAGTCTATGCTTATCAGTAAGGGTTTCCAATTAATAAATAACTGAAATACTACTAGTCAGAATAAAGCAAACTTCCTGGAGAAAAAAAGTCACTTCTGTATTTTATGTGCTAGAACAGGATTTAACCACAGTTTCTATCTCAAGGAGAAGACCTATCACCATCAGCAAACCAGAAGTATGCTTTGGAACAGTACACTTTAATCAAAATTGTAGTACTAATTTAAAACTTAAAAGTTAATCTATTTTGTCTTTTCCAACATACTCATCTTCTTCCCAACCAACCTCCTACAAAGGAGCCATGCTTTAAGTATTGATATAAATAAAATACAAACAGAAAGCTTAATCTCATTTAATTAGGTCCAAAAACTAGGAAAGAAATCAGTCAGAGAGCCTAAAATTTGGTAAATCTGCAGGTTAGTTTCCAATCTGTAGGACACAACCCCTCTGAATGTAAGAGAACTCAGATGTAGATTATACTCAGACAAAAGAATTTTCTTTAGTATAAAGTTTCACTGCAAATATGCAGCAAATTTCCTCATCTTGCAATAACTCACTGAATTAATTGCACTTGGTTAAAAAGCAAATCACCATAAACCAACCAACAATGACCAAGGAAAAACTACAAGAGCACTTACGTTGTAGTCTGCCTCAGGAAGCTTGATTCCAGGAAATAAATCACTGGTTATACCCATGAACAGAGGTATATCATGGGACAAAAATTTAGGCTCATTCACATCTTTAATGGATCTAAGAAGCTAGAAGAAACAAATATACATTTTACTATTCCTATTAACAAACAGAATGTTCAGCAACTAAGATAATCTAATACATAACATTAATTCATTAAGTGGTGCCTTTGATAGGTAGTTAAGCCCAACTGTGCCATTTGTGTATTTGATTATCTTCATTTCACAAACTAAGAAACACGGATCAGTGATGGGGCAAGACCTGATGCAACTTCCTTCACAACTGTGGGCATCTAGAAAATTCCTTAAAGAATTATTCCCTCAGGAACTCACCAATATATCTTCATCTTCTGTGGGAAATTTCAGCTTCAGATTCCCAGCAGCCACCAGCACAGCCTTGACTGCTCTCATGCCATAGTCATAGTGGTACTGGGAGGAAAGCTGCTCTGAGCAGAGCCTGTAGGTCATCACTATCTTCACTGACAGGGATTTAGCATTCAAAAATCCATACGAATAGAGTGAAATCTCTGCTATCAGAGCATAGTTAGGAACCATCATGGCTACTGTTCGGAAAAGGACCTGAAATACATACCCAAAGAAAGATCTTTAAATAAATAATTGAGGAATGGGAAGTAATTCAGAACTTTTACAGGTGTTGGATTAGTAGTAACCCCATTGTGGCATTTCTAACTGAAAACAGTAACAGCATGTTCAACTAAGTACTAAGACACTGACTCTCTCAGGTTTTTTCCCTCATCACTGTCTCAAGAATGCAGTTTGGCCCTTGCATGGATACATCCAGCACAGCAGTAAGGAAGGAAAATATGGTCCATGGCAGGTGAGAGGATGCACTTCCTTTCCTTAAGCAAACTGCAGTTGGTGTGCTCCTCATGTTGCATCATCTCTGCTTTCAGTTAGCAAAGCCTCCTCAGTGGAACAGCTCTTATAGTCAAAGCAATCATCTCAAAGGTCATATTTCATCAGATAATCTAAGCAAAGGGGATAAAGTCTGGATTAATACCAGCAATACCCAGGCCCTTCAATTTTTTTGGAAAGGCTCATTCTTAAACAGAAGCATCTATTTTATTATTTTACCTTCAGATTATCTGGAAGTTCAGAACGTCCTGCATAACCTGGATTCATAGTAATAGCTATGAAACAGTTGGGGTTAAGCTTCAGCTCAGTTCCTTCAAAGAGAAATGTTTCTTGTTTTGTCTGGATGGCTCTCTGGATGCACAGGATCTGCTGGGCCACCACAGACAGGACTTCAAGTTCGATGCGATTGAATTCATCAAAACATGCCCAGGCACCAGATGAAGCCAAACCCTTGAAGAACTGCAGGTGAGAAAGAGAGCAATAATACTGGTACAGAGCCTTGGAAGATGGAAAAGAAACTAAGAGTGCCATGTTGGGACATGGCACACATACACAAAACAGACAATTACGATAATACTAATAAGCCTATTTAGATCACAGATCTGTGAGGTACTGAAGAAAAAAATTTTTTCTTGGTTCTAAAGAAAGCTAAATCAGAAGATCCCAATCCCATGAATTCTTGTTTTCTTCAAGTTTTAATTAGCAACTTAGTAGGATTTCATAAAGTACAGAAAATGAAACATGTAGAGACCAGTATGTAGCATCCAGAGGTAGCAGACCACAGGTGTCACATTTAAGTGTCTCTGCAAAGTAGGGACCCTACAATTTCCATCCTAAAAATAAAATACAAAATATATTTATTTTCTGCTTACCTTTCCCATTGCCAGGTAATCAAGGCCATCAGAGCAGTTGAAGACAACACACTGAACAGCAAGGGCTTTAGCCAAATCTTTGGTGGTCTCTGTTTTACCTGTCCCTGCTGGACCCTCCGGTGCACCACCGAGGTTTAAATAAAAGGCTCCAATCTAAATCACAGAAATAGTTTATGGAAATTATACTCCAGCAAAGAAATGGCAGTAATGACAAAATGACAGTGAGAAAAGCTGTATCTGAGTTGTCAGGTTAGCTGATGATAAACCAATACAATAATAAACACCTCTGCCAAGAGCAGGGGTACTAAAAAGTTACCAAACTTGTACTACGCTTAGGAACAATATCATCACAAATGGCTCCTTCTTCACTTAGTTTAGCAACCACAGAACATCAGAAAAGCGCTCTGTGTTCTCATAATCTGTACAGCAATAAAATACTGGGGTTTTTTTCTATCTGTGTTTTAAAAAACCCACATCCACAACAGAATAACCCGCAAATTTTTCGACCAGCTTGGTGGGCCGTCCAGATTTGTTGTTATGAGTGAGTTTCTCGTCCAATATTCTACAGGAAGTTAACGCTTTGAAAACCTCATTTTAGCAGCAGTAGCAGAGTCTGAGAGCAGCTGTAAGCCCTAAGAGTCTGGCTGTATGAACACTGGCAGGAATACTCCAGCACACAGAGGGGGCCATACCAGGGTGCGGTAACACCTGTCAGTGAGGGGAGTGATGACGAGGCGGGGGGAGTTTCCCAGGTATTCGTAGGCGTATTTGACGTTGCAGTTGATGATGCAAACACGGACGTTCTCAGACTGCCAATAGTATCGGAGCTGTGCAAGCCACTGGAAGTCTGTCTCGCTCTGCACACCTAATGAAAGCAGCCGTAAAAGACATTTTAGATAAATGCATCTTCTGTTACAGATAAATTTAAAATTGGTTTGAAATTATTAATGTTGGTGCTCATATCCAAATACAAACCCATCTTAATACCGTGCTGTTTTAGGCAGTAAAATCTGATTGGTTAACTATTTTTCATTAACTACGTGTAAAGACACAAGTGAAGAAAAGTGTTTTAAGAGATAATTACCACTTTCAATCATATCCTTGATGACATCTCTAGCATGAACATCAATAGTAACCAAGGCACCCAGTGTAGTCCTTGTTTGCTTTGACAGTTTTCCTCTTACCAGCTCTACAATATCATTAAGTTGAAGCTGAAGGGTATCATAATAACCCTTTAAACCCTAGGAGAGAAAAGGTAATTTTGAAACATCACAGTTTCGAGTGTTCCAGACTTTTTCATGTTGACTAAATATTTTAACAGCAGTTGCTTATTAACCTATTATTTTCAATTGTCATGTTTTTGCATCAACTTCTCTTTCATTTACAGTTATGCATCCATGTTGCAAAGCTACATTTTAATCTATGCTTGCTCTAAACAAGAATACTTGAATAAAGGGTACAAGTACTTGAATGAAAGCATAAATCACTGTACATAAATTCCTATATGTCAAACACATATACTTGCAGTTTTTCAAATTTTATTTTGACTGTAGAAAAATACTTGATTAAACAAAATAGATCAGCTGAAATGCAACATTAAGAAAGATTTTTAAAAATTTAAGAATTACAGCACCTCAGATCCACTGCGAAGAACTTCATGTACCCCACTTGTCCAGTACATCTGAGACACACACAGCACGACTTGTCCCGGCCACTCCAGAACCCACCGCTTCCTCTCAGTCTCTAGATATGCCTGAAAGAGTTAAATACAGTATACACACATACAGATGTCAACTCCTGTGCTGAGGACAAATTTTAGAAAGCCAAGAAACAGTCATAAAATAAAGGTAGATGTTACAGTTATTTAATGATCACAAACCCCATACCATTCTTGATTTGTCAATGACATCACGTATAGTCTTCAGCATAATGTCTTCTACTTGAATTAACCACTTCTCCACTGCACCTCGAGCTTCAGAAGTGGAAATGTTTGAAATCAGTTGTACGCGCTCGCCTTCGGAACTGCACATTCCTTTAATATCCAAATTGCGAAGGAAATCCAGCTTAGCAATGCCTTCGAAACACTTCTTCAAGTGAGGTTGAACTCTGAGAGGATCCTTAGTCTCTGACAGGATCTCCAGCATTTCATCATTAGACAAGAAAAAGAAGCTAAAAGAAAAAAAAAAGAAAAAAGAGAACTGCATTATCAAGTTACTTTGAAGGCTGACCCTATTCATGACAAAATAAACGTTCAGTATCTGTATTTTTCAAGCAGCCCAAACTCATCCTACCGGGGAAAGAAGAGACGTTTTTTCTCAAGGTAAGCATTAAGCCCTTTCATGATTTTGTCCAGAAGCTCATTACTGGTTTGAAGCTTCTCTGATAACCCTGGCAAGGAAGTAGCAACAAGAACCTGTAACAAACACATGCAAACTGTCAGTTAAACAAAATACTTCAAACAATAGAGGTTAATCAAATAAACAACAATGTGACTTTGTTCCTAGAAAGATCAGGCAACTGATGCTGTAGTTCACTGTATATGTTCTGAAAACAAAGCATCCCCACCCAAAAGAAAAAGTGAGAGAAGCTCCTGTTTCCTGTTAGTAATGTGAATTTATTTCCCTTACCTTTGGGTCTTCAGCACAAAATTTCATTATCTCTCTCCAGAATCTATCCACAGTCTGGAAATGTCTCCCCTCTTCTGGCATCTGTTGCATAATATCCTCAGAGGAAAAAATGGGTTCCAAATAAAGCCATTGTGCTTGTACCTTCAGCCAATCATCAATATTCTCCTGAATTTGAATCAAGCGACTTTCCCATTCCTTAATAAATATTTAAAGAATGTTACCTTGATATTTCCAAGCAAATAATGTTAGAGACAATAAATTCAAGAAAGGTAGACACTGGGGCATTCTAGCTCCCAAAGAGAAAAAATAATCATCTAACAATAAACTAAATAAAATAAAAATATTTAGGAGTACTTAGGTTCTTTCACATATACAAAAGCCAAAGGAACTCAGCACTTTTACCTACTTGGAAGCAAATTTTCCAAAATGTTATCACTTTAGTGCTATCAACTTTGACCATCTTAAAGGTCAAGCAATACCCAGGACGCTACCAGTGACAAATTCTGTTCCATCTCCTCCCAGCAGGGAGCTCTTGCAGTTGCATTACAGCAGGAACACAAGGATTCCAGAAAGGCCACATTAATCACAGCAAAGATCCAGCCAGTCCAGTATCCTTTTCCTAAAGGGGACAGTAGCAGATATCTCTGTATCTGCTATCTGTTGGGATAAATACTGCCCAGGGACACTGAGCCTGCTCGAGCCTGAAGATTTCCTACACAAACCAACAATGAACTAGGGAGGGTAACTGCAAAGCAGTTCCAGCAGCTTCTCTCCTGTCACTAGGCATGGTATTAGCACCACAAAAACTGCTCTAGCCCTGAAAATACAAACAAAGGGGTGAAGTGCTCCCATAATTTTTCTGAGGCCTGATTAAAAAACCTTCTCACAGCCATTAAGAAGTTTCCTTGCTCGGGAAAAAAAAAAAAAACTGAGTCTGAAACTAAATTACTAAATGTTCTTATTACCAATAAGAGAAACATAATTTCCAGTTTTTAAGAAGCAAGGTTAAAGACACTAATGGAAATGGTGATTTCATAAAAAATGTGAAAAAATAATCACATTCTCTTGTTGCACTTGGATCTGAGTGGAAAAGGGAACTCCAAGACAGACATAAGATAAGTATGACTCGTATAAACTCAAAAATTCTTGCTGGAAAATCAGTGAGAGCATTTAATTCACAACTCAAACAATAAAGTTGTAATAAAAATGGTAGACTCCTGCACAATAGTTATCCTACAAATAAAAATGATTGAAAAAATGCTGATTGTACCTTAATTTCTTTGTCAAATGGTTTAATGAAAGGTGATCCTCTCATTGTCTGAGTTTTCATAATCTGATCATCAAGAAGAGCCTGAATATCATCCACTGAAGACAGAATGTGAATACCAGTCTCACGATACAAGTTTGTACTGAAGGAAATCGAATCCCAGACTTCCATCATGGTATGCATTGCTTTCTCCAAGGAAAATTCCTATTAAAAAAAAAAAAAAGAGTTTGGTGTAGTCACTGAATTGTTTTTTTCTAACTCATTAATTCCATATACAAGCTTATCTAGCTGCATAAGCTCTTTTTTCTAACAGCACAAGTTAGTTATTACTTTTCCTCAGTATATCATTTTCTAGCACACAGAAAGCAGGACACTTGGGAAATACCAACAATGTAATATAAGATACAAATGTTTACATGAACAACATTATCTTCTAATCATCATCTTATCATCTAATAGATCATCTAATCACCTAAGTCTCACCAAATTTCTTTTGCTGCCTAAGGGCAAAGACAAAAAATTCTAGTAAGTCATAAAATATTCACTAAGAGACCAGATGTCATACTTGTCAATATCAAATCTCTGTGCTTACCTTGCTTGCACCCACACTTATAGTTGTAAACTCTTCCAAATAAGGGCCCAGGTTCTGCTTTAAAATTTTTCTCAGGGTAGTTCCAGCATCTGGGGTTAAATCATATCCTACTATATTTGACATCCGTTCCCAATGACGATCCCTCATGCCAGGGTTACAAAAGACAGACACAGTGGGAATATTCTCCTAATTCCAAAAAGACATTTTTAAGGTAAAAATTATCATTTGAACAATTTCTTAATTTTTTAATAATCTCTGATGTGCATTTAAAATTCTGCTGTAGTAGTTGATGACATAAGAATCTTTTCTGAAAAGTGCAGATTGCTCCATTCAGTTATCCACTCCATTTCTAAATAATTATATTAGTTACTGAAGAGGAAGTATACAACTATTAAGCACAGTCTTAGAAGAAAAGAGAAAATGAACAGTTTTTCAGCTATATTATGGTAATTTTTGTTTTCATGAATAGTTATTTCAAAATTTCCAACTACATCCTTAAATGTTTCTTTACACCCCAATTCTCCTGTAAGTGTTCGCTCATTAACAATTCATATTACTAAAACTATAAAAAATCCCAAATCAATTTTATTAAAATGAATGAGACAGTACAATCTGGAACTGGTGATTCAGAGTGTGCTCCATCTTTCTTTCTCTCTCTCTGTCTAATAATGTGTGTCTGACACTGCATCATCTACCTGTACTGAGAACTGAATTTAGCATTTGTCCCTCAGCATCAGATATCAATATCCCTCACTTTTTCTTACCTTAAAGTCTTTAACCTGCTCTAGAACTGAGGAACACATTGTAAGAGTTGTATTAGCCTTTATTGCTTTTACTGTCTTCACTTCTTCTTTGGGTCGTGGTGCCTTTTTCCTGTCCTGTGGCATTTTCTTCCTTTGTTGGAAGAGTTTTGTCGCCTTATATAGCTCTCTATAAAACTCATCCAGCTCAGCCTCCATACTTTCCCCATTTAGTTCCAAAAAGGTACCGTCCATCCATCTGAGAAAAAATACAGGGTTAGAAAACAGAATAACAAACGCATCCCACAAATACCTAACTCTTTGTTTTGCAACACAAACAAGGTGTACATTAATAGCTATTTAAATTAAAGCAAAGATCTTCTTTCCAATTATTGTCATTCTGTGTAAAATTCCAATACACAGTTAAATCACACTCTTCTATGTATTTGTGCAATTCTCTCAAGTCAGTCACACACTGAAACTGAGTAACTGCATGAACTGAGAAATATTTAAATTAACCTCTGGATAGAGACCAACACATGACATTTAAAAATACACTAGGTCTTGTATTTTCAAAATCCAACACAAACAGGAACAGCTTGAGCATTTTCCTCACTCTCCCTCATTAGAGCTGAATTACCTTTTTTCTGTTCGCTGCCATTTCAGTATAAGATTAAAGAGTTTCTGATATGGCTCTATCTCAGCTTTTATGTTGTTGAGGACTGGGAAGTCACTCGGTTTCCATCCAAGCAGAATCTCTTCATTGTTAATAAGAGCTACTGTTTCTTCAGTGTCCTGTATGGTTTTCTGTAATGTCCTCACATCAGCCACATACTGAAATCAAATAACATATGACTGGAGAGAGAACTGAATTATGCTCTGAACAGCTATCAAAATAAGATATCAAAATATAATACCTTCATATTAAAAGTTTAGAAAATGTGTGTTGAAAAAACTTTTCTACCTATCCTTGAGTAAATAGACCATGAAGAACCCGGATGAACATGATGGAAAGTAAAGTTGGTTTTCTCATTACTGAATTTTACAGTATTTTCAAAATATTTGAGCTTTAAAACTCGCTGTTCTGGGAGGCAGGTACACGCCTTTTTTTTTTTTCAGTTTTTCAATACATCAAAAATAGGAAAGGAAATTCTAATTTCCTTTCTAATTCCTCAAGTTATTTGCAAACAATATCACTATGGCCAGAATTCCATGCTTTATACAAGTGTATTAACCACTCGAAACATTTCTACCCTTTTTAAACTGCTGATCAAACCTGTTGCATGCAATCCAGTTCTGAATATTCTTCTAATTCTGCCACAGAATCTGCCAGCTTGTCTAATTCCTCCCGCAGGTTCTCACATTTCTGTAGTAGTTCTTGCTCTCTGACACTTTTAGACTGCTCAATCAGCTACAAAACAATTGATTTTTTTAAAATTAAAAAAAAAGCATTGAAAAGATGTTTAATCCTTTCAGTGCTTAACATACACAGTACCATCTACACACTTAGTGCAAAGGCCTCCTTCAGCAATCAGACAAAAGATGGGAAAGCATTACTGAAAAAAAAAGACAGAGAGAGGTTCTCATCTTTGGGATTCAGTATTTTACTGCTGAAAAGAACACCTACAGTTGTTGACAGCCAGTGCTATCCCACATGTACCTACTGCTGCAAAAGGCAGGAATTCTAGAACACCAGAGCAGTGTAAAGCACGGGGTCTGCACACAGAAGGGTTAGTTTTAAGGTACCAAACAAGAAATCAATCCAGGGAGAGGAGATCTCTTAGGACAAGTACACCAACCACCAGGCAAAATTGGGAAGCAAACAAACAGAACTTCTCCAAAGGAGGAACCACTCTTTTCCTTTTGCATTAGAATAACTCAGATATGAGAGCATAAAATGCAAATATATAGAGACTCATGAAAACTTGATGTGAAGCTGTTCTTGTCTTCAAGCTCTAGCACATTCCAGGCACTCAGTCTTATTAAGGGCCTGGCAGTTACATTTTCAGTACTAGACAAGTGCAGTGTAGTGAATTCTCACCTTCCTATGTATTACCTACTACTGACCACAAACAAACCAGGATAATGAGATTCACTAAAGCTTTTCAGTTACAGTGACAGTTGAAAAATTTATCCATAAAAAGTCCTCTGTTGTTATAAAAATCTGGAAATACGTTATTTACACGTCTAAATTAGTATGATTCATGTTATATGTGTATATACATTTAATGTGCTGAGGAAATAAATAGCTACAGTAAAGTGAGAAGTCTAAAAAGCCAAAATATACCATCAACTGAGAAAATTCTCTTACATCATCATGCTCTTTAAAAATGAGGTTCATCTTCTTCGGCCATATTATAGCTGTCGAAATTAGTTCAATGTCCTCAGGAGTAAATAAAAAAACATCGAACAAGTAACTCATTTGCTGACAGCACTCCTATTAAAAGAGAATTCATAAAGCTTTAGGTACCATAGGTCTGTTTAAAATATAGAGTAGGACAATATTATCTACAAAGATAAAATAGAAACCTATATCTCATGAACTTTCAGAATTCGGAGCTATTGCAGCAATATTAACTTTTGAAATATATGTATGAAATGATTCAAATCCCTGCCTTGTTCATGAGCTTGTTTCTCTAAATATGACTCCTGTGGTCTGTAAGTCTATGTGCAAAAATCCCAATATTATTAAAAATATACAAAATATAATTTTTGCAGATTTAAACATAACATGCTATATTTATAGACCCACCACCATAACAGAAAATCTGACACATATTCACACACACAAAGTGCTGCTAATGTAACATCACCTACATTCTGCTCAAAGAGTAAACTGAGGTTTGTGTGCTCAAAATCATGACTTTTTTTTACACATAAAATGCTCTTTATGCTTGTCTGTTACATTTTAACAAATAGATTTTTAAGCAGCCCTGAAGTCTCCAGGTACAAACAATAAACTGTGTGCCTTACAATCTGCCACGATTTATTAAAAGCTACATTTCCTCCCTGGCATGCAGAACATATGGGAATAGGAATGAGAAGCAAAGGCACATGGCAAAGAATGAGCTGGACTTCTCACTTCTGTCTGAAGTAAAAGTGAGATTATTCATACATGCAGCATGATCAGAAGACTCTGCAGTCCAGAATGAATTCTCTGTTTATATAGGCCAGCATGTCTGACACAAGCTTAAAAATGAAAGGATACTTACCTTGCTTCTTAGCACCAGGTCTGGAATATCTTTGGTTTTGGCCTGTTTTATGTAATCTATTGTTTCCACCATTTCTTCTGTTGTCTCAGGAACTTTTAATGCACGTTCCTTAATGGTTTCAAATTCCCTGCATATCCTGTAGATTTGTTTTACATAAAGTAATTTTAAGATTTTACTTTGACTGGTTTCAAGCTCAGCTTTAATGGAGTTAAAAGTTTAAATTACTTCTTTAAGTATTACCCACGCACAAACTCCTTTCTGAAACTTAAAAGGGAAGATGATCGAGTCAGTTTAAAAAAATACTGTTTCCTGACTTGCAATAATTGCTTTGTTTGGGTTTTGGGGTGTTCTTCTGTAATAAATGCTTTGGTTACCTATCACTAGGAAATGAACTTTAGAAAACTATCGTTAATGTACACATAGACACTTTCCTAGTAAATATTTTGTCATTTTGGTAATGTGGAATCACTATAAAACTTGATCAAAGTATTTCATAAGAGTTTACTCCTTTCTTAGTCAATATCTGCAAATTAACCTCCTAAATTGACATCTTATGCTAAGTTCACCCATGCAGAGGATGAAGGGAAGGTGGGGGGTATAATTTTTCTTGATTTTAGTAAGGCTTTTGATATTGTCCCTCACAGAATCCTTCTAGACAAGTTATCCAGCTGTGGGGTGAGTGGGTTCATGGTGTGCTGGATGAAGAACTGACCAAAGTGGTAAATGGGGCCAAATCTGGCTGGCAACTGTTACCAGCAGTGTTTGTCAGGGTGCACTTCTGGGGCCAGTTTTGTTCAATATATTTACCACTGATTTGGCTGCAGGAGTTGAATGCACCATTACCAAGTTTGCTGATGATAGAACTGCAAGGTGTTGCTGACTCTCATGAAGGATGAGAGTCATTGCAGAGGCAATCTAGAAAGATTGATGCATTTGACTATGATCAGTGGGATGAAATTTAATGAGTTGGAATGGCAGTTTCTGTACTGAGGATGGAGTAATAAAGGGGAGGAGTGGCCTGAGAGCAGCCCTGCGGAGGTATCTGTCATGAAATAAGAGAGTCTAACTAGTCTTTCCTTTGACAGTGCAGTAATACTGTAGTTCACATTAAAAAATCCAGAACAGTAGTGAAGTCCTTTGATCTTTTAGCTCCTCCATGATCCAAGTCCTTCAGTATGTTCTCTTACCCATTTCTGAGATTAAAATGTTAGAAAAATCCAACAACTGGTGCAAGCTGCATGACATCATTATTTAGCCAAGAGCCTTCATTAAACAAAAGTATGGTATATTTACATTTCTTCTACATGTTTCTACTATGCATTTAACACATACAGCATCCACAAGCAGAAAAATTCTACTTACTTTTCATTTTCCTCTCTGTAATTTGCAACAATTTTGTCCATTAGCATTTTTGCAAAGCTGTTTGCACGATTAGCCAAACCTTGCTTTAAATCCTCACAATTCAAACAGATCATAGGGAAATAAAACATCTCTGGCAAACTCATGATTTCCTTCTTGAGGGTGAAGAATTCATCTATGAACTTCAGAAAAACATGAGGCTTTACACTTCAGAGCTGTTGTTTAAGTACTTGGCTACATGAGTAAGTATTAGGCATTGAAGAAAATAAATAATATTTTCTTCTATTTACCACAGATTTTTTAGGGGAAAAATCACTTATGGTGTACATTTATAGGTAGTCCACATTACTTTTAGATAAAGGCTAAGCACTTGTTATTCTTTGTTCCCCTTTTTATGATTGCTGTATGTACAGCAAAAATGTAGAATCAAAACTTACAGTGGTATATTCATCAAAACTGTGTTGTTCTGCTTCAAATCTTTCTATCTGTGCCTCTGCAGTTCCATCTACAAGCCAGCCATACTTTTCAACTACAATTCAATTACAATGCATTATTATTATTAAAATGACAGCAAGTTACTCATTACAAAGAAGTGACAACAGTTCCTTGCCCACTCTTCTATCACTCACCGTAGCTTTCAAAATGTTCCTTCGGGCCTTCTAAGTTGTCTCTGATGGATTTTCTCAGAGTGGATGTGGCCCATTGTATGACATGGTTAGGAAGCTCAGCAGCCACAGTTGCAGTGCCCCCCGTTAGCCAAGAACGGATCGTGGGGACGTTCTAATGGAAGGGCAAGTTTTGATTATTTACATTTTAAAAAGCAATGCAAGGGCACATATATTTCAAAACTAAGTTGCAATCTGTAGAAGACACTATCAGAAAAGTATGAGACCCTAATCATGATCAAGGTGCTTCTTACACATGTAGAATGACTCTTCCTGATGCAAAAAGATGAACAGGAAACGTGTAAAAGGGAAAAAAATCCCAACAACTATCCAACCTTACATGCAATTAAATTACATCATATTTGCAAATAAACAAAACCAAGCCCAAAACACTTCTCTGAAAGTACCATCATGTATGACTGAAAACACTACTCAGTTCACAGGGATACATCCAAAGCCTCCAGGAAGGCTCTCTTCCCTGGAATCACAGAGAGGTTCCCGAGACATCAATCTCTCAATATTGTATGTATTAGTTTTTAGAGATTTGAGGGTTTTCTTTTTCTTAAAGAGAAAAGGAACGTCAACACTAATTTTCCTTGTCTTTCTCTGGGGATCTTAAACATTAATGCAAGTTTACTGTAAATCATCACACATATAATTAAGGTTATTATCATTGCAGATCCAAACAGCAGGCTGAAACAATCAGTGGTACATGCACCAATTTTTTATGAACAAGGAATTACAAAATGAGTTTCAGAGTCTGGAGTGCTGCTGGACACCAAGATTCATGGTGTCACCTGTAGAATGCTTGTGGAAAATAAATACCACAAGTTGCACTCTGCTCCCATTGCCCTGGCAGTCAGACTCCTAAATCACTAATATTTTCATATATTCAGCAACTTAACAATTACATACTTAAATAAAGATAAAAGCACACCTGGAGAGTCTCTCCTATACAATCTACTACAAACAAAACTGATTCTTCTAAGTCTTTAAAGCTTGGATAAAACTCAATATTATTTTCTTCAAGAGTCAAGTCCATCTTAAATAAAGGCAGATGACTTCTGTCTTCAGGATCAAAAAGTTTCACAAAAGCTTCAGTGGTTCTTCCCAGTAATTCTTTCAGCTAGGTAATAACACAGATTACCTATTAGTTGACAGAACAAAGGCCCACCCCACTTTCCATTCAAGCAGTAAGACAGGATTTCCCTTCATTTTAGTACTTCTGGTCTGATTCATGGATAATTGAAACAGGGTGACTTTCTCTAATAACTCCAGTGAGTATTATCCCAACCCTTCAAGGATGCAAACCAATGAACAAATAAACATTTCAGTAAAGCCCATGTGCTTTTCTTTTGCTACAACATTAAGTTTATTACTAATAAATGCTTTCAGTAAAAATGAAATATCTGGAAAGCATTTTCCTCTGAGGTTTTATAAATTATAATTATTTGATTAGACTACTGTTCCATTATTTTTCTACAAAGTAAGTAGTGGTTTAATCCCATTAAGGTTATAATGGAGGGGAAAGTTACTTACCTGATTAGACATAAGCATAGCCACACAGTTATAGAAAGAGTCAACCTGATCCAGCTTTACACCATCCAAGGCCTCCTTCTGAGTAAAGAGGTTGACAACTCTTTGATACCATGTACTCATTATGTCTTCTTCTGCTTTTGAACAGCTCAGAGATGCATCAGTTCTAAAAGATCTATAGTCAGTTGGTCCTTTTGATCTAGAAAAGAAAGTTATAGGTAACTTTATAAACAAAATTAAAAAAAAACACAAACAAACATGGAGTAAAGTAATGAGTAAATATTGTATTACAAACCCATTCTTTGTTTTAGCAGAAAGCACAGTGGGAACCTAAACATCATTTCAATAGACTATGGGAAGTAAAAAAATACCCCAAAGTCTGGGAAATATAGAAGAGCTACCAGAAAAAATAATGAGGAAAATATAGTGAAAATTATCTTTTTGAAAACAGTGAAAATTTGGAATTCCAAGATTGAACATAAAATCCAACTGATGAAAACAAGGAAGAAATCTGATCTTCAAGGTTAGCATGAGAAGCTGATTTTTTAAATGCTACTTTAAATAGATTTGACTGGGGATCACAGCATTAGGAATAAGTAAATAATGAGGAGACCTTTACAGAATCAAAGGCAAAATATAAATCTAAAGGGCTGATACTACCAGCAACTTAAACATTGGTAAAATATGTAATAGAAAGTGGAAAAGTCATGTGTCATATGTGTCATAACACAAAGTAACTTACTCAAAGTACATTAAATGACACAAAGAACTTTGTGATATAAACTTCCCTATGATAAATAATAGAATTGAACAAACTCATCTTTGCCAGTTTCTAAAACCTATATGGGTTAATAATTCAGAAGAACAGATTTTACCTGGAACTAGAGAAATCCACTACAAGGAAGGAAGAGAATGCTGCATAACCAAAATCCAGTAGAGTTTTCATTGTGGGGTGGACAGTGTGCAAGGTGGAATGGATTTGATTTTTTGCTTTGATAAAGCTCTTACGCCATGAACTAGAAAAATCCAGGCCTCTGAAAAAAACCCACCAAAACCCAACCAAAACAAACAAACAAACAAAAATTAAGAGCTCAAGAAATAGCTTAATAAAATATTCTTTTATATAAAAAGTAGTATTTAAAAGCTTACTCCCTAACACAAATAGTTCTTTAAATGCCCCTATGTAAATATCCTCACTATGACACGGTAGAAGTTATAAAGATACTGTCTGACCAAACGTGTTTTATCCTCATGGTATTTTCACATCACCTGCTCTTCCAGAAGTTCTTTAGATGTAAACTCCTAACTTCACCACCTGCTATCAGGAAGCCTTTCTATCATTACTTTGAGAACACACATTCTGATGCTCCAGTAAATTGCACAGTTCAGGTATTTATACTCTACCTGAATTCCTCTTCTGTTTTGGCAGAGCATTAATGGGTTTGCCCTCGGTCTCAAGGTTTCATCTCATAACACCAAAGTCCCAAGAACCCTTGGCACCACAGGCAGTTGCAGCATGTCAAAGCAGTGTGCAGTGCTGCTGTCTGCCAGAGAACTGCCCTGTGCACACCCCCCATTCCACAGGCAGTTGCAATCTGACTTGAGCATCTGGGCACTCGCAGCCAGAAGTTTCATTTGCAAACATTAGTGCTGCTCTGTGTAACTGTAACAACAGTAATAAAACACTGTCAGTGCAGAAACTTTGTGGAGCATTCATACAAGAGGTGTTGAAACACAAGATCCTCTTCAGATAGAAAATTTGTCACATTAAGGGACTCCAGAATTAACAATGTGCCCTAACTCTATCCACGCAGCTCAACAAGAATTTCACTTGTGCAACTCAGTGTATTTTGCCCATGAGTTATTTGCTAACTTAGTCCACTCACAGGGGTAACAAAGGCAAAGGTGCCTCCTCTTCCTCTTCAAGTCCTTCTACATCTGGTTTAATAAGAGCTCTTCGCACTAAGAGAAAAACCCAAAAAACATGAACCTTAGAAGAAAATGATGCCATACTCAACAGGAACTGCACTTCCTTGGTCTTTCTCCAGGTTGAAACAAGAACGCAGGAGGATGAAAAGGTAACTGTGTCACCCTAGTCTTCAAAACACATTCTCCCTAAGGTAACTCAAAATCACTCCTTCTGCTAAATATCTGTACAGATTCAGGTGGCGTAACTCCAGTTCTGTCCTCTGTTCGTGAAGGTTTTCAGGTTCATGTTTAAATAATTAAATACTTTCTTAGGCAATTTCTTCTCTGAGGGATGGCTGGTAGTGGGATCAGGCTGCCCAGGGAAGGGGTCATGGCACCAAGACTTTTGAGGAGCACCTGGACAGTGCTCTTAGTTGTATGGTTTAGTTTTAGGCAGTCCTGAACGGAGTAGGGAGTCAGATTCTGATCCTTATGGGCCCCTTCCAAACTGAGATATTCCATGACTGCAAGAATTAATGGCAACTTTGTTTAACAAAATTACAGTGAGATACTATAACTATCCCACTGATGACACTACAAAGAAATTAGTCCCATGATAAATTATGTATTTTTAATCTGCGTTTTTTAAAATAACAGCCATCCACTAAAAATACTGACAAAATCTGGCTCAATTTCAGACTTTGGATACTACAAATATAAATAAAAAAGAAATTAATTCCTAATTTCAAGAGAAAACACTTAATATTCCAGTTCATGAACCTTTCTAAGAGGTTTTAAAACTGAAGTGAGTTTCAGTGATATCTGATAACAGTAATTATGTTTGCAGATTTTTATTGCAAGCTTCCTCCTGCATCAAAACTACCATAAAAAAAATTATGGATGTGTTCATGAATGAACAGCTTAAAAAAATCTTCTGTTCCTGAAGAGGGACAAAGAATCACTAGTACAGAAAAAGTTTCTACTTTTTTTAAACAGCAAACAGCAATACATTCTTGCAGTAAATTAACTAAACAGGTTAAAGACTTAATGAAATAATGTCATCAGCACTCAACCTTTCTGACATGAAGTCTAGAGCTGCCTGTCTTTGCTTGAACTGTACCTTCAGCTGGTTAACTTTTTCCTGGTCTGAATAAATTAAGCAAGTTCTGCCTTAAGCATCACAGCCAACACACATTTGATGAGGCAGAGAAAGATAAATCATTAGTTAATTATAAAGATCATGCCTGGCTGAAAGAACAAACTAGAAAAAATATTTTCAGTGAGAGAACAAGAAACAGCTTATATCTACTAACACTAAATATTGAGTAATTTGGGGTACTTACACACACATCTTTTCATGCTCTTTTCATAATCCCTTACTATCTCCCCTAAGAGCTCTTGAGTGAGCAGCTCTCTGTCTTTGCCCTCCATAAGCGACCGCGGCACCAGGGCGAGCATGGACCTGAGCCACTGCTGCTGGATGGGAACCACCGGATTGCTCTGCACACGTTGCTTCATGTAGAGGTAATCTGCCTGAAAGGACAATATTGTCACAGCTCTAACAACTGGCTATGTCAATATTTTTGTGTTAAGCTTGACAAAAGTCTCTTTTTATTCACAGGTTTTTATCCTTAAGGGCGGGCGATTTAATCTAACCTTTGCAGTATTCACTGACTAATGCACTGAAAGCCACTCTCTGGTTGGTAAAAGGGTCTCTCTGTCTTGATGTTTAAATACAAAATACTGTACTTGTTAGTATGGCATTTTCCTTGGTTTTCTGCTGAAGTTTATGGCTGACAATAAAGCAGTTCAAGGTTAAGGTTATTGTTCTTCAGACAAACATTTATCTGTCAAAAAAGTGGGGACAAACATCCCCCACAAGGGGAGTGGGTCTTGGCCAAAGAAATAGGTATTTCTGATTGACAGCTTTGTTATATATAAAAAAAAGGGATCTGAATCTCTACATCTACAGAATGAGTTTACCTAACACAAGCTAGGAAAAATTGGTGCTACCTTAAGCTACATAATATAAATATTTNAAAAAAAAAAAATACCAAACATGGAGTAAAGTAACGAGTAAATACTGTATTACAAACCCATTCTTTGTTTTAGCAGAAAGCACAGTGGGAACCTAAACATCATTTCAATAGACTATGGGAAGTAAAAAAATATCCCAAAGTCTGAGAAATATAGAAGAGCTACCAGAAAAAATAATGAGGAAAATATAGTGAAAATTATCTTTTTGAAAACAGTGAAAATTTGGAATTCCAAGATTGAACATAAAATCCAACTGATGAAAACAAGGAAGAAATCTGATCTTCAAGGTTAGCATGAGAAGCTGATTTTTTAAATGCTACTTTAAACAGATTTGTCTGGGGATCACAGCATTAGGAATAAGTAAATAATGAGGAGACCTTTACAGAATCAAAGGCAAAATATAAATCTAAAGGGCTGATACTATCAGCAACTTAAGCATTGGTAAAATATGTAATAGAAAGTGGAAAAGTCATGTGTCATATGTGTCAGAACACAAAGTAACTTACTCAAAGTACATTAAATGACACAAAGAACTTTGTTATATAAACTTCCCTATGATAAATAATAGAATTGAACAAACTCATCTTTGCCAGTTTCTAAAACCTATATGGGTTAATAATTCAGAAGAACAGATTTTACCTGGAACTAGAGAAATCCACTACAAGGAAGGAAGAGAATGCTGCATAACCAAAATCCAGTAGAGTTTTCATTGTGGGGTGGACAGTGTGCAAGGTGGAACTGATTTGATTTTTTGCTTTGATAAAGCTCTTATGCCATGAACTAGAAAAATCCAGGCCTCTGAAAAAAAACCCACCAAAACCCAACCAAAACACACAAACAAACAAAAATTAAGAGCTCAAGAAATAGCTTAATAAAATATTCTTTTATATAAAAAGTAGTATTTAAAAGCTTACTCCCTAACACAAATAGTTCTTTAAATGCCCCTATGTAAATATCCTCACTATGACAGGGTGGAAGTTATAAAGATACTGTCTGACCAAATGTGTTTTATCCTCATGGTATTTTCACATCACCTGCTCTTCCAGAAGTTCTTTAGATGTAAACTCCTAACTTCACCACCTGCTATCAGGAAGCCTTTCTATCATTACTTTGAGAGCACACATTCTGATGCTCCAGCAAATTGCACAGTTCAGGTATTTATACTCTACCTGAATTCCTCTTCTGTTTTGGCAGAGCATTAATGGGTTTGCCCTCGGTCTCAAGGTTTCATCTCATAACACCGAAGTCCCAAGAACCCTTGGCACCACAGGCAGTTGCAGCATGTCAAAGCAGTGTGCAGTGCTGCTGTCTGCCAGAGAACTGCCCTGTGCACACCCCCCATTCCACAGGCAGTTGCAATCTGACTTGAGCATCTGGGCACTCGCAGCCAGAAGTTTCATTTACAAACATTAGTGCTGCTCTGTGTAACTGTAACAACAGTAATAAAACACTGTCAGTGCAGAAACTTTGTGGAGCATTCATACAAGAGGTGTTGAAACACAAGATCCTCTTCAGATAGAAACTTTGTCACATTAAGGGACTCCAGAATTAACAATGTGCCCTAACTCTATCCACGCAGCTCAACAAGAATTTCACTTGTGCAACTCAGTGTGTTTTGCCCATGAGTTATTTGCTAACTTAGTCCACTCACAGGGGTAACAAAGGCAAAGGTGCCTCCTCTTCCTCTTCAAGTCCTTCTACATCTGGTTTAATAAGAGCTCTTCGCACTAAGAAAAAAACCCAAAAAACATGAACCTTAGAAGAAAATGATGCCATACTCAACAAGAACTGCACTTCCTTGGTCTTTCTCCAGGTTGAAACAAGAACGCAGGAGGATGAAAAGGTAACTGTGTCACCCTAGTCTTCAAAACACATTCTCCCTAAGGTAACTCAAAATCACTCCTTCTGCTAAATATCTGTACAGATTCAGGTGGCGTAACTCCAGTTCTGTCCTCTGTTCGTGAAGGTTTTCAGGTTCATGTTTAAATAATTAAATACTTTCTTAGGCAATTTCTTCTCTGAGGGATGGCTGGTAGTGGGATCAGGCTGCCCAGGGAAGTGGTCATGGCACCAAGACGTTTGAGGAGCACCTGGACAGTGCTCTTAGTTGTATGGTTTAGTTTTAGGCAGTCCTGAACGGAGTAGGGAGTCAGATTCTGATCCTTATGGGCCCCTTCCAAACTGAGATATTCCATGACTGCAAGAATTAATGGCAACTTTGTTTAACAAAATTACAGTGAGATACTATAACTATCCCACTGATGACACTACAAAGAAATTAGTCCCATGATAAATTATGTACTTTTAATCTGCGTTTTTTAAAATAACAGCCATCCACTAAAAATATTGACAAAATTTGGCTCAATTTCAGACTTTGGATACTACAAATACAAATAAAAAAGAAATTAATTCATAATTTCAAGAGAAAATACTTAATATTCCAGTTCATGAACCTTTCTAAAAGGTTTTAAAACTGAAGTGAGTTTCAGTGATATCTGATAACAGTAATTATGTTTGCAGATTTTTATTGCAAGCTTCCTCCTGCATCAAAACTACCATAAAAAAAATTATGGATGTGTTCATGAATGAACAGCTTAAAAAAATCTTCTGTTCCTGAAGAGGGACAAAGAATCACTAGTACAGAAAAAGTTTCTACTTTTTTTAAACAGCAAACAGCGATACATTCTTGCAGCAAATTAACTAAACAGGTTAAAGACTTAATGAAATAATGTCATCAGCACTCAACCTTTCTGACATGAAGTCTAGAGCTGCCTGTCTTTGCTTGAACTGTACCTTCAGCTGGTTAACTTTTTCCTGGTCTGAATAAATTAAGCAAGTTCTGCCTTAAGCATCACAGCCAACACACATTTGATGAGGCAGAGAAAGATAAATCATTAGTTAATTACAAAGATCATGCCTGGCTGAAAGAACAAACTAGAAAAAATATTTTCAGTGAGAGAACAAGAAACAGCTTATAATATATCTACTAACACTAAATATTGAGTAATTTGGGGTACTTACACACACATCTTTTCATGCTCTTTTCATAATCCCTTACTATCTCCCCTAAGAGCTCTTGAGTGAGCAGCTCTCTATCTTTGCCCTCCATAAGCGACCGCGGCACCAGGGCGAGCATGGACCTGAGCCACTGCTGCTGGATGGGAACCACCGGATTGCTCTGCACACGTTGCTTCATGTAGAGGTAATCTGCCTGAAAGGACAATATTGTCACAGCTCTAACAACTGGCTATGTCAATATTTTTGTGTTAGGCTTGACAAAAGTCTCTTTTTATTCACAGGTTTTTATCCTTAAGGGCGGGCGATTTAATCTAACCTTTGCAGTATTCACTGACTAATGCACTGAAAGCCACTCTCTGGTTGGTAAAAGGGTCTCTCTGTCTTGATGTTTAAATACAAAATACTGTACTTGTTAGTATGGCATTTTCCTTGGTTCTCTGCTGAAGTTTATGGCTGACAATAAAGCAGTTCAAGGTTAAGGTTATTGTTCTTCAGACAAACATTTATCTGTCAAAAAAGTGGGGACAAACATCCCCCACAAGGGGAGTGGGTCTTGGCCAAAGAAATAGGTATTTCTGATTGACAGCTTTGTTATATATAAAAAAAAGGGATCTGAATCTCTACA
>NW_020955348.1:921890-1022465 GCF_003031625.1 Empidonax traillii | reverse complement strand
TTTATGGCTGACAATAAAGCAGTTCAAGGTTAAGGTTATTGTTCTTCAGACAAACATTTATCTGTCAAAAAAGTGGGGACAAACATCCCCCACAAGGGGAGTGGGTCTTGGCCAAAGAAATAGGTATTTCTGATTGACAGCTTTGTTATATATAAAAAAAAGGGATCTGAATCTCTACATCTACAGAATGAGTTTACCTAACACAAGCTAGGAAAAATTGGTGCTACCTTAAGCTACATAATATAAATATTTCAATACTGATTTGGGTTTCCAGTTGCTCTCAGAGATTAAGTTTTACTTTAAAAGCTATGCACAAATTTCAGGATTAGTGCCCGTTCTTCAAATCAGGAGACTGATGTCAAAGACTACTTTTTGAACAGGCTAAGGTACAATCTCTGACCTCAACTTAAATAGTCCTGAAGCCTGTTAGATTTTTGTCCTAACTAATGACCTTTAACTAAGGCTAAATTAACTACTGATAGACATGCTTTCTGTAACAGAAAAATACTTTTCTTCTACTGGACCACAAGACAAGACTCCTATTTTGCTCCCATTCCATTTTTCCCCACCAAGACTACTTTTTCCTGTTTAATCACCCTTGATTCCATGTAACATACTCTACCCTCTGAATAGAGATCATTCACTCTCCTCCTCCAAAAAAAGCAGACAAAAGAATTTAACTCACTCTTCGTTGGTCTTCCTCACTGTTCACCTGTATAAAAAAGAAACAGAAAATTGTTATGTATTCAGAACATACAAACAAACAAAAACATCCAAAATATAAAATATAAGAAATATTATTCTTAAACAGAGACTTTATTCTGTAGGTATGTAAGTATCATTTCAATGGTATTACCTGAGAATATAAATATGTTTATGAACTACTAAGGATCGAGATTACTATCTTTACATAAATTCTGAGAAGTAAAATAAGTGCCCCAATAAAAAAGTACTAAATAGGTGACACTTAAAATATTAAAGAAACACTTTCTCACAATGGAAGGCAGTTCTGGAATAGGAGGTTCAGGATCTCTGTGGGATGTTTCTTCCACGGTTTTGTCATAGACTTTAAGAGCTCGATCAATTCTAAAGTAAAACATAGAATCAGAAATGCAGATAAACTACAAAGAACATATTAAAAATAATGTTAATATTTTAATCAATGCAACCTGGGGTTTGATGACCTTTGATCACTAAATCTCACTGTAACTATGTTAAACAAACACCATAATTATTTGTCAGATGTCAAATGTGCAATGTCTCTTTCTTTTGAATTTCAATGTCTTGAATTACATGAAACTCACAGTATCTGATCAATCATCTCTTGCTGCTCATGGCTTCTTCGGTATGTCAACAGTTTTTTCTGTGATGGTGACAGATCAGTTGTGACTGACGAAGGTAAAACAGTTGGACGAAACAAAGTTCTCAAAGTCCGTTTCTTGGGAGGTTCTTCATCTGAGTGCTCCATCTAAAACCATAACACAACCAAGATTCTACAGTACAATCCTGTCCAGAAAGTGGTTTAACAGATGCATATATCAGGTTGAATGGACATGAGATATTAAATTGCGTCAACTCAGGGATTTCCATAGTCTGTGTATGACAGCTGAGCCCTCAGAAAACAGAATAGTGGTGTATAGTCTAAAATGGCAAAGTTCAGCAGTACGCAAAAAAGCCTGAGATACTAGAAAAACATGTCACAGTTTATTAACTCCAGATTAGTACATTGCATAAAATTGAAAATTTCTAGTACAAATCTCTGACATTACTTATTTATCAGCTGTACAGCACAAAGAAGACACCAGGAAAGGGGCCAGTTAAGCCCCCATCAGACTGCCCCAGGCTCACCCTGCCTGATGTAGGCACATTTTCTGTTCTGAGGGGGGATATGGGATTCAAGCTAAGAAGGTGGGAATTTTGGTTAAGACCAGTGGGTAGCTGGGCTGTGCAACAGAAAAGTGGAGACAGGTGCGGGGTTGAAATAAGAATCCTAATCTGGGGGTGAGGGGCGGGGGGGGCCTGTGTGAAGCAGATAATGGGATTTACAAGGTTAAAGGTAGTTGGAACCTAAAGTTTGATAATCGCCTTGTATAAAATATATATATATAAAAGGAAATAAAGATAAAAAAGCAAACCTTGTTGTACGACTGAGGTGGGGTTCAGCTAAAAGACCACCCTTCTACAGCGGTTTAAGCGGCTGAGTATGGCTATCCCGAAAGATTGACAGTCCGGTTCCCACGGAAACACGATGCACAAACTCAGAACCGCAGTTCAGCAAGGGAGCAGAAAGCCAAAGCTACCTCCTAAATCAGCAGTATGCCTTAGAAAAGCACTAAAACGGGGGTTGGTGGACACAAAGCTGTCCCTGCCTCACGGAGGGTTCCCCGCCGCCCTCAGCTCTCCCTCAGCCCCGGCTCGAGACAACAGCGCCGTTGTCCCGGAGCTGAGGGCGGGCGGCAGGGCCGGCCCGGGCGGGGCTCTCCCTTGCCGAGGATATCAATCCCTCTAGTGATTTAAAAAAAAAAAAAAAAAAAAAAAAAAATTAGAAGCAGAGACTTGGGAAAGCCTTACCTTGGCTATTCCGGTGTGCAGGACACAGACCGAGAGGGTCAGCGAGTCTCTGTGCCCCGGTCCCTGCCTGCACCACGCAGATAAAAACCTCCGTGTTCCAGATCACAGCACGAATGCCTGGGGAAGTATAATTATAATACCCTCAGGCATCAGGTGGCTGTTGCTAAGCTTCTGCTTTTTGTACAACTATAAATTTGCTACCCACTTGCCCATATTTAACAAAGAGGCTTTAAACCCCCAATTTGGCACCCTCCCAGCATGGGATTTCACAGCCCAGGGCTATTCAGCTTGAGGTGTCAAACCAGACACGAAATGTGTCCTCGCAAACAGGAAACAAATCCAAAACCTTGATGCTAAAGGATTGATAAGTTTGCACTGTGGAGTTAAGCGGGAGAGTCGCCCCCGCCTCGGGCACCTGTTGGCCGTGAAGGGAAGGGGACTGCGCTGCTGAGGGAACGGAACCCGGCGGTTCTGCGGGGGCCTCCCTCACCCTGTGCCGGCGGGTTAACGGTGGGGAGGGCGGCGCGAGACCACAGAGCGAGCGGGCACGGCTGGGCCGTCACCCCTGATCGGGCACCCCTGATCGGGCACGGCTGGGCCGGACCGCGCTCGTGGCCTCAGGAGGCAGCACCGCCCTCACGGCCCGCCCCTCCCGCCTGGCCCCGCCCCGCGGCGCGCGCCGTGACGGTGCGGCCCGGCCCCCTCGCGGCGGTTCCGGCCGCGCCCCGCGGAAGCCGCAGCGCTGCCGGGTCCATGTGGCGCCGGCTCCGCTCCGCCCTCCGGAGCCTCCGCGGCTCCCCCGCCGTGCCCCCGCCCGGCGGCGGCGGTGGCCGAGCCGCCGCCATGGAGCGCGCCGTGGTGCGCTGCGTGCCGTCCGAGCCCAAGCTGAGCCTGCGGTTCGTGCTGCCCGACGGCAGCGCCCGGCACATGCAGCGCGACCAGGCGGAGCCGCTGGGGCGGGCGCTGGCGCGGATCGCCACCAACGCCGCCAAGGGCCACGGCAAGGCGGGCAAGAAGAGCAAGAAGGCGCGGGCGGAGGAGGGCGCGGACGGCGGGGAGGCGGCGGCGGCGGCGGCGACGCCGGCCGTGCGGTTGTTCTCCCGCGACGGCGCGGCCGTGTCCGAGGAGGTGCCGAACGCGGCCGCTTGGCAGGACGGGGCCGTGCTGCACATCGGAGCCGCGCGGTACCGCGTGGAGCGCAACCCGCCCGCCCTCACCGAGCTGCGCCTGCCGCGCTCGCTGCTCGCCGGCTTCCCCGTGTGCCCCAAGGTGAGCGCCGAGTTCGCGGCCCCGCAGCACTGCCTGTTCCGCTGGTACCGCGAGCAGCGCCCCGCGGGCGGCGGGGACGCGCCGGGCGAGGCCTGGGTGGAGGCGGCCGAGGGCGAGCGAGTGTTCACGCCGTCCAACGCGCTGGTGGGGCTGCGGCTGAAGCTGCGCTGCACGCCCGGGGACGGGGAGCAGCGCTATGGGCCCGCCCGGGAGGTGGAGAGCAGCGGCCCCGTGGAGGCCGGGCCCGGCGCCTGCACCTTCGACAACCGGCACCTCTACACCAAGAAGGTCTGCGGGCAGGGCTCGGTCCGCGCCGTGTCCTACAACATCCTGGCCGACACCTACGCCCAGACGGAGTTCTCCCGCACCGTGCTCTACCCCTACTGCGCTCCCTACGCCCTGGAGATCGACTACCGCCAGAACCTGCTCAAGAAGGAGCTGGCGGGATACAGCGCTGACCTCATCTGCCTGCAAGAGGTGGATAAGTCTGTCTTCGTGGACAGCTTGGTCCCGGCCCTAGATGCTTTTGGACTCGAAGGGCTGTTCAAGATTAAGGAGAAGCAGCACGAAGGGCTGGCCACCTTCTATCGCAGGGACAAGTTCAGCCTCCTCAGCCAGCACGACATCGCGTTCAGCGAAGCGCTGGTCTCGGAGCCACTGCACAAGGAGCTGTGCGATCAGCTGGCCAAGTACCCCCTGGTGCAGGAGAAGGTGCTGCAGAGGTCGTCTGTGCTGCAGGTACCACCTTGGACAGGCCTTCTTCCTTTCTTTCCTCTTTATTCTCTGTCTCTAGGCAGGTACAGCCAGGCCAGGTTTGTTAAGGGTCAAACCACAGGAGAAGAGAGGTGAGGGATTAGCAATCTGAAACACTGGAACTATGGTATGTTCTCTGGGTAATGCATAGAGCAAATGAGAACAAAACATTGAGATTTTGCTGAACTGAATATATGGAAATACCAAAATTTGGCAAAAAAAAGGCAATACTATTTTCTTTGTTTTAAAATGAAGACTGCTGTTGAGATTCTGGGCCAGGTAGTGACTCCTGCTTGGTGGTATTGGGTGTCAAGTTTTCTATTACTTTCATACATCAGAATACGTATGTTTTAAGACATCATAAGTCAATTTTAAATAAGTTGATTGTCACTTTAGAAAGTGACAGTAGGGAGAGAATTAAGGTTGGACATGTTTGTGAGCTTCCTGATGCCAGAACCACTGTGCAAGTACAAATGTGTAAGACACAGGTCTGTGTCAGGAGTTTCAGAAGCACGCACTGGTAAGTTTTGTACTCACGGACTGAGTAGGACTAACAGGATTTCTGTGATACCTGAAATTACCTCTGAATTTACATTCAGTGTAACAACTATGCAATGCTACAGTGTGCTTGCTAAAACCAGAGATTTAGCTCCAGTTCTGTTGCAGAGAGAATTGGTGAATAGAACTTCTTTAAAATATAACCTCTCAGTTTAAGACTTATCAAAGACTGCTTTTTCTCTTGAAGGTTTCAGTTCTTCAGTCTACAACTGATCCTTCCAGGAAGCTTTGTGTAGCAAATACCCACCTCTACTGGCACCCCAAAGGTAATTTTGGCATGTTCCAGCGTGTAGGATAACTGAGTTTTTAAGGGTTTTTGTCCTTCCTTGGGAGAATAGATTTCCGACCATTCCTTTGCAGCTGTAACCTTTCCTTCTGGAACTGAGGGTTTCCTGCCTTGCTTCTTTAGATGAATCAAGCCAGGCTCCTAGGTCTGTTTATGTATTTATTTTCCTAATCTGCCTGGAAGTCAACAGAATACAGGTGAAAGCAAGGCAAGTGATGTTGCACACAATTCACCCAAAGAGCGGATCATAAAGCAGAGATGATTTTGCATGTGCTCGTGGCTTCCCACTCCTGATGCACCTGAAGGGGCTCTATTGGGGTACTGCCAGGAGGGCAACCAGATTGTGCTACAGAAGCTTTTAAAAGACATTCTCCTCCTTTAAGTTTACTTTTGGGAACATTATTAGGATGGTTGCTGTGAAATGGAAAGCTGCTGTAATATGGATGTTTAAGGTTCAGTCCTTTCACGTCCACATTTAAATTAAAGCTTTGTCTGCCTCTCAAAAACTTTCATATTCACAAATTTCAAAGGCTTCTTTGTTTATGAAAACTGTTCTAAAATGTAAGATTGCTGTTTCAGAGCTATAACTGATATATGCTTCAATGAGCTACTTGAAAAATTGCTCCAATGCTGTTGTGCAGAATTTGAAATAATACTTTTTTCTTTTTTTAGGTGGGAACATCCGGCTCATCCAAATTGCTGTAGCCTTGTCCCACATCAAGCACGTCGCGTGTGACCTGTATCCCAATATCCCAGTCATCTTCTGTGGAGATTTTAATAGCACCCCATCATCAGGAACTTACAGCTTTATCAGCAGTGGTGTCATTGCAGAGGATCACGAGGACTGGGTCTCCAATGGGGAAGAAGAAGGGTGCGGTATGGCCCTGAGCCACCCCTTCAAACTGCTGAGTGCCTGTGGAGAACCTGCTTATACAAACTATGTTGGGGGTTTTCACGGCTGTCTGGACTACATTTTCATTGACAAAAATGCTCTAGAGGTTGAACAAGTCATTCCATTGCCAACTCATGAAGAAGTAACAACCCACCAGGCTTTGCCAAGTGTTTCACATCCTTCTGATCATATAGCACTAATATGTGACTTAAAGTGGAAATAGAGCAGCTCTGGCGTGGTGCTTCTGGGGGTTTTCAAACCAGAAATTTAATGTACTGCTGGGGAACTGAGGTTACACCCTGACTTGTATCCTACTAAAAGGAAAGCCAAAACTATTACTGAAAAGTTCATGTGTTTAATGGTTCTACCGGATATTATCACACTGTTCAGAATATTTGCATGATAATTTCCCCTTTTTTTGTATGCTAATGGGAAAAATATATTTAAGAACAGGGGTTTGAAAATTGGATTATCATATACCTTTTTATTGGTGTTTCTAAAGGATTAAGAATTATTTTGTTAAAACCAGAAATTTAATCTGATTTGTAATACAGTGTACAAACTGAACCCTGCTTAATTCAGAACCAAACACAGAACCCAAACCCAAATGGATTTAGTTGATTCAACCTCACTCTAATTACTGTCATGGCAATTTTTAAAAAATAAGTTCAGAAATTGTCTTGGTCACTTACCATTACTGTATCCCAACTTCTTAGTAAATGGTATGAACAAACGTACCTAATACCTTCTGAAAATATGTTCTTAATTGTCAGTGAATAGACTTTCTGACAACAAGCAACCATGTTAAATTCAAGTTTATAATTGATCTGGAAGCATTTTGCTTGCCCACGTAACGTTACTGAGGGTAACATTAGCACCTGCTGAAATTGGACTACATGTAGAGGTGGCATCTACTTGGAACATCTCTTCCTTCTGTTGTTTTGAGTCATTGGCAATAAAAGAAATAGCAGAGTTTAGAACAACCCGCTCTGGATGGGAGGGAGCTTTTTATCAACATCATCTGTTTCCAGAGGAGTTAGTGGGGTGCATTAGCTGTCTGTGCCTAAATCTTGAAAAACAAACACAAGTGACTTGCAAACCTTTTAACACAATCGTTCTATTTTGCTCCTCTCTTGAATACAAAGACAGCCCGAATTTTTAAGTGTTATTACCTGCATTTTTTTTCTTCTAGAAATAGCCTAGTTTTCCTTATTTTGTAGGAGATAATTTGGATGTGAGGAAATGTATTTATCCATACCTTCATTGAATTTGTTGGAGAGGGTGGAATCATATAACAAGCTGCTTGCCCTGCCTCATTAGTTCATAAGAAACAAAAGCCATTTGGAAACCATTTTGCTAGACCTTCCTCTTTCACCTAATAAAGCTCCCTGTGTCAATTGTCTCTTTCTGGTTTTTTGTGTCAAAAGTTTGTCTGGGATAAAAACTGCTCCCCTCCACTGCATTCTGTTGAACTGGAAGTTGTAAATGGGATTCCCCCAGCTGTTCATACACTACTTAAAACCAGGCAGTCCCTTTCAAGCAGCACATTGCTGAGGCTTCTCGGTGCTGTCTCCTGCCATAGTACTGGCTATGCTGGGAAGGGTGTGCTTTGCACAAGCTTAACATCTGTTCTTCAGCCTTTTCTATGTTATTGCCAATAAAATTACTACTGGTTTTTGCTGCTGTAGTGTCTGAGCAGCTAACACACTGATGCTCTAGTAAAGCCACCAGGCAGGTTGAGCTGCAGAGGTCTTAAAAGGCTAAAAAGATGCAGGCCCATAAATCTCCAAACATGTCTCAAACAGCATGAACTGTTCAGTGTTTCGTAAGCAGCTCTGCACACAGGCAAAGACCACCTGACAAATTCTACTACTCTGCAAGTGCAGAAGCCTGTGCTACTGAAGAGCTCATGTAAATGTCCTGTGCAAGCAGTTTTTTCCAGCAACATAAGCAGTTCACCTTCCCTCCTCCTCTCACCCCAAACTCTTAACTGACCCTGCTCCTGCTCTGCCTCCTGTGAATTCTGGCCTCTTGCTCATGCCATACCAAACTAAGAAAGGGAAGCGATCCAGCTAAAAATACAGGGCTCTAATTCTCTTGTTTACCATTTTAGTGGATCGTTATACCCTGAGCCAATTCACCATAAAGCCTTTTGTGCCCAGAGAACAAGATACAGGTTTAGAGGTGGGAAGAGGTGATCAAGGCTCAAATCAAGACTTTCACCTGCTTAAGCAGATCCAGCACAAAACATAACCCAGGACCTTGATGGAAGGGAGCTCATTGATTCCAACAGCTTTGCCAGACTTATAGGTAAACCCCCAGATTCCAATTTTTGCTAAACCAGAGTTCTAGTTAAGCCAAACAGTAGCTAAAGGCCTTTTGGATAAAAAAGGGAAGCAAAATAGAACATGGCAGTGAAGGATGTTGGATCATTGCAAGAGTGGCTGATGGTACTCACCCTGTAAAATCGGACCCCAAATACTTTGGGTAGGTCCTTGATTAGTTTTTGTTCTTCCTTAAAAAGTGCAATATGACTTCAGTCTTGCATATGAGTTGAAGGTACTGTCTGTACTCTTCTAAACCACAAAGTTGATAATAAAAGTATTGGTGATTTGTAATTAAACTTTAAGTGAGGAGAAAATCTTGCCAACAGAACAGAGGCTGTAAACCTGGGCAAAGAATTTTTACTAATTTAGTAAATGAGGGAAAGCTTACACCTGAAGGTGTAACATTTGCAAGCATATGGCATCTTAAAGGGCAGAAAAATTAATTGGAAGGTCTGTTCAAGAAACAAATGCAGTATAAACACCAAGGAAAACACTGAAAATGACTGTACTACAGCTGAGTCAGAGGCATTTTACAAATTGCCAGCTCCGAAAAGAAAAAGAGGAAAAATAACAAACCACTGAGTAATGCAGGCTTGTAGGCTGGCAAATGAAATATCTCAGTCACTTAGAATAGTAAGATTGCATTTGTGAAGTTTGGAAATTAAATCATATTACTCACATAGCTTAACTGAGCACCCCTTATAACTTGAAAGAACGTTATTTTCCTCCTTTTTCGGTACCTACCCCTTACAACTGGGTTACTTTGTCTTTTCCAAAGCCAAAACATTAAAAATCTGTAGCTCGTCCCTGGAACCAGGAGATGGAGCTGCTCAGAGAACAGACCTGCCCGCTTCTCCACCTCCCTGCCGACAAAGGCAAGTCCCTCCCGCTCCCTGTGCTGGCACTGGGACTGCTGTCTCTGTGTCCCTGCACACCACGGGGAGGGTGCACAGGGGAGCTGGAACCTGCGGGAAGGGTGTGGTGAGGGACAAACACGGCACTGCTATGGGCCCTTAAAACTGGATGGCCCTCGCACATGGCAGATACTCCTTGAGTGTTCAGGAGGAAGCCCAGCCCCGTGAGCTGGTCCTGCAGCCTCTTCAGTCCCTGTATTCCCTGTTTCATTAGTAAAATCCAGCAGCAGAGCCTCACTGCCAATGGCAGCAACATGGCAGGAATCAGTCAGACTTTCCTGAAATAAGAATGCAGCACTAGGGTCTAGGTTAGGAAAGTCACAATTCCAAAGAACTCGGAGCTTTTGGGGTGAAAGCAACCCTTAGGTACACCTTGGGCCCAGAGCCCCCCCGCTCCCAGGCTGTGTTTACATCTGTGTAAGGTAACATATGGTACTTCCTACTGCACATATGGTGACTTTAACTTCCATCTTAGCTCCCCCTACACATCTGGACCTTGCCCAGCAATCAATTATTCCTCTCTAAATCCCATCCAGAACCCAGATTTTCTCAATTTTATTCCATAAACCTAAACCCACCTGTATTTGTTCCTCAATCAGCAACTGGAAAACTCCACGTCCTTCACAACAAAAAACTGGGTAGGATTTTTCTCACATCTTTGTAAATTTTTATGTGGGTTTTTTGTTTCTGGTTTTGTTGTTATTTTTTGTTACTCTACTTTCCCAGACCAGCCATTAAGGAAAACGGAAAATCTTTTTGCCTCCTACTTGACTTTCCCATCTCTGATGCATCCAACCTGCATTAGGGACAAGCTGTCTCTTCTGAACTAAGTGTTCCTTTTAGGGTTTAATTCAAGGAGCTGCATTGCTAGAAATATGCACATTAACAGATACTGATCCAATGCATGGGTATAACAGCTTTGATTAATAAATAATCACCAATTCATGAAAGATGCAAGCAGAACCCTTCTCATCTTACACTGTCTCCTGAATTTCTGTTACCCATTGAAGAGAGGTAACGACCATATTCAAAAACTCTGGAATTTTCCCTGGTTGTGTTCACAGTAAAAACACTTGCTAGGAACTCAAACCTCACTTCCAGAAAGAAGCTTCCCTGGAAGGTGCTCTGAACCTAAACCAGCCTGTGTTTACCAGACCTTATCACTGGGATTTCTTGTAGCAAGTGTAACAACACCTGGGTGGAAATTGAGGCACTCGGCCTGAAACTACAATGGAATCATGCTCTGGGTTCCTAAAGGCATCCAGTCAATAGAACAGCACATGTCAGTCAGAGGACTGAGCTATATTTGCCTCCACACAGCAGACAGGCAACAGAAAAATAGGTTTTAAACTACCCATTAGTAGCAGCCTCAAAACACATATGAAGGCTTTTGAACTACACAGGTATAAGGGGGCAGAAATAGGAAAACAGACAGTAGCAGTTGCATGGAGATAATTTTCTGAGGAGATTCTCAGCCTTAATATGAAGTGAATCCCTGTAAAAGCACTCAAGTTACCTTCCCAGCCAGCCACCAAGCAGTGGTTCTCCTGCTAGAACCCCCCAAGCCGTGATTGTCCTGCTAAACCCATGCTGGTTTTGACACGTGGATACAACTACGAAACAGACGGGTGTGCTTTTCAGGCAGTTCGTACTTGTTTTATTACAATTTTTTAACTGTTAGTACTTTCATATCTGGACATCTTGAAAGGAATTTTAGATTTACAACTTTCAAAAGACACTTACAGAATTATGTAAGTCCCGAGGACAGCTACTCTACTGCACTGTATACAACTTGGTTGCTCCCTTTCCGTGTCCTGCTTCAAACACAGCTCCAAACAAGGGAAAGTCTGCGACTGATGTTCATACTCAATCTGCAGGAAAGCTCAGTTTATGGAAAAAGATAAGGTGATAATCTGCACTCAACTATTTGAGGAATCAAAAGGAGCATACACAGAACTATACATTTTATCATTTTATTAGGAATAATTCCAAGTGGGTTATGAAGAAACTAATCCATTGAGTTTGATGAATTTTCCAAAATTTCCTTATGAAGATATGTTCACCAACAAACAGTAAAACTTCAGCAGAACTATTATACACTGGGCAAAAATAGTCAGGCTGATACCAAAAAGCAACATGCAACATAAAAAAAAGATACAATATAAAGGAAGACAATCTGCTGAATATTAAAAACAACCTCAACATGAGCTCTTCGCAACCAGCACAGAACTATTCTACCCATGGAATCCAATTCACACAAAGGCAAGTTGGGCTGACAGAACCCAAGGATTAATTAATGTTCCTCAGTGCAGTAGATTTGTATAGTGTTTTAGAGCATTTCCTTGGCTTGGGACAAGCAATATCAGGAAATCTTTTTGGCAAGGGAGAGAAATAAATACATACGGAATGCTACATTTTGAAATCAGCAGACTGTCTGAGGAATGAAACAGGGCATCAGTAAACTAAGAGTAGCAGGTAGAAAAAAAAATTAAAACATTAATTTATTGGGGCTCAAAAGAGTATTCAAAACAGATCTTAAAGATGTCACAATAACTATATTCAGGCATTTAGGCTAACAAGGGGAATAAAATCAGAAGATACACTTTTTCCAAGTTAAGGAGATTTTTACCCAAGCATATTGCTACCTTTGCAACATGTAGCTCGGTAAACAATAATTGGCAACAAAATAAGTTGAAACGCTGTAATATCCTGCCCAAATATCAGTTCCAGATACGGTAATAACCAAGATGCAAACTAATTTTGTTGTAACAAGCCTAGACCACTTATATCAAACATGTCCCTGGTGAAAGAGTCATCCAGTCGGAGTTAGCGTTTTGAGAGTTCATTTGACAGCCAGTCCAGTCCCTCATACAGACCAGTTCCTTGTGTGGCACAGGTAGCCTGGACATACCACTGTTAATGTAGAACACAAACAACACTGCAAGTTAAATACTGACAGAATGCAAGCTAACTTATGACAGTATGAGACACTCAGATACACACTGTTTAGTGTTCTTATAATAGTGCTAGAGCTAAAATAGTGTTCTTTAAACAGTGTTTTGTGCCATAAGTAGAGTCAATATCGAACAGATGGTATTTTTAAAAGTTTTGAAAATTACATATAGAGTAGATAGGGTTCAGACATTACCCAGAAACTCAAGGGTTTGCCTACCAAATGGTACAACACAGTTTAAGGCATCAAAAAACAAACACAGAACATGAATTTGATTTATATGCTGAAAACTAGCTTCAGAAGATACCTAATTTCCTTCCATCTTTGCAGAGGTGAGAATGCAAAGTGCATTTGCTACCCCAGAACACCAAATACTGAGAAGGCCCACCACCTACTTTGTCAAACGTTGGACAGCTGTATTTCAGTGACAGACTGGAGTATTTGTGTGTTTTCAGAGGGTGAGGAATGAAACACCCATGACAGCAGTGCCCAATGCACTATACTGCTGAATCACTTATTTACAACAGAGACTTAAACTGTGCACTGTGAAGTTTAATGGCAGGTTATGTGCATCTTTCCACAGAAAGAGGCGAAAACTTGAAATTCGTGTTTATGGTACATAATAGTGGAAGAAAAGAGTTGAGCAGTCAGGGAGTTCAGCACTTACAGTTCTGTTACGCAGGGACTGAAGACCTAGTTTATCTGTCATTTCACTGATTGCCATGGCATTTGGCAGATCCTGTTTGTTTGCAAACAGAAGCAGCACTGCATCTCGCAGCTCATCCTCCTGAAGCTAAGAGAGAGACAGTCATGTTACTAAATTACCTCAGCTCACCACTTCAGTTTCTTCAACAGCGCTAAAGAAATCTAAATACTGATTTAAGGGTTATAAACATTTTCATTCTGGTTTCTGAAGTCACCAGTAAGTACTGAGTAAAATTTAACTGGTACCCAATAGAACTTCTATGATTAAGGAAACAATCTTACAACAGACAGTTGAAATTCCTGGGCACCTTTCTTCTGAAATTCTCTAGCACCAATGTGTTTTTCCAAAATTCTTTATCTGCTGTGTTTTTATTAACGTTTTGTGAAGGCAAGAAAGGTTCTGACACATTATTAGTTCTGTACAGAGGTGAAGTTACAACTCAGTGCACTACATGACCCCGAATTACCAGGTGAATACAATATGCACCAAATAAACTCCCTAAAATTTTAAAATCCTAAAGCTTTTAGGGAAGCTGACAAACATCCTAAAATATATAAGTTTAACAAAAGTACTTCAGAAGATATTGACATTTACCATTTTCTGCAGCTCTTCTGCCGCTTCCTGGATTCTCTCTCTGTCATTGCTGTCTACCACAAAGATGAGGCCCTGGAGGAAGTTAAGTAGGTTTGAAAACCCAATGTGCAGTACTATTTTAACCCCCCCAAAATACTCATGTTGAATATTGTGATTGTCTCCTCTCTTAGGTAAGAAAATTTGACAGAAGTTTCTGTTTAAGCAAGGAACAAGTGCTTCACCAGCTCATATTTCACTGAAAAATCCCACACCCTTAAAGTAATGCCTGAATTTGTTTAAAAAAGTTTGTACCAAACAGTATTTCTAATGGCATCTCAGTTATTCAAGTGTCCTCCTTATGCACACTATTTACTCTTAACATTTCCACCTGAAAACCTTACTTTTATCATTGTCTTCAAAGAAAGGGAGTTCTCTTTTACAATAAGTATTTAGTAACAGGACAGTAATAAGGAACTGAAATTAAATATTAACTCTATTCACAACAGTATAGTGGTAGGTCCCTTTTGTCAACCCAGACCTCTCTGTTTCTCTGCACCAATCATGCATCATGCTGCACACAAGTTACATGGAAACAATTCTATATTCAACACAAAAAACCCTCAAACAAACCCACTCCAAAAGTTTTCTGATACTAACAAGCAACTTACCTCACCACTTGTGAACCAAAGGAAAAACACGTTTATGTCACCAAAACTGACAGCAGTCACCACATCCATGTGAAGATGACACTTTTTAATCAACTTGTAACAAGATCTTTTACCATATTTTAGACACTCAGCTTATTAAATACACTGATTGAGCACAGTAAAAGCTGTGTATTTTAAGGCTGGTTATTAAAAAAGAGCATTTAGAAGGGTTTTTAAAGAATAATATGTTTTATGTGTAACCCAATGCCAGCTCAAACAAATCAAAGCACGGATACAGCAAAGTAGAAGAGTTCCTCACAACAAACCAGTTGCTCTGGCACGTTACAGAACACTGGGAGACCCTAAAGGACTTGATCCCTGCCAGCTACACTCACAACCAGGCTGGAAGCCTTCAGGGTAGCAAACCAGTTTCAACTGAAATAAAACCTGGGAACCCTCAGAACTTGCAGGAGGTAGTGAAGAGCCTTTCTGAAAGAAAGAAAACAACTTTCCATATATATTCTACAAAAGACAATGAGGCTTTACAAAACAGCTCTTTGACTACTGTCATCTGAGAAGTCTTACCTGTGTGTTTTGGAAATAATGCCTCCAAAGAGGTCTAATTTTATCTTGACCACCAACATCCCAAACTGTGAAACAAATGTTTTTATATTCTACTGTCTCCACATTAAAACCTAAAAATGAAGGAGTTAAGTAATTAGAAGTAGTTAATGCTAGTGTTAAAGCTTAATTTTAACCATGTTAGACACTTCCTAAGTTACACTTCTCCCAAATAAATATACTTAAATTTAAAAAAAATATTTTTAAATATAAAACAGCTTATCGGAACTGAATTGGTAGATCACAAGAAAACTGACTGAAGAGGGAAAAAACCCCCATGAATCCCTTAAATCCAAGTCCAAGTGGTTCAGCAAATCTTTCAGCCACAATCTGTGAGGCTGAGGGTGTTTAGGGGCAGTGCTGCTGCTTGACTGGTTCCTGTACTCTGAGCATGTGCTGCTGGTCCCTGCCAGGCCCAGGATTGTGCTCTCTGTGCATCTTTGGTGTGACAGTTCCGTTATGTCACATTTGTGGCAGTGCCAGACAGCCCAGCTAAGACAGCAAACCCCTACACTCTTCAGAAAACTTCCTTTACAACATAAACTTAGAGTAACAACAAATGAAGACATAAGAATTAGTGATCTTACCAATAGTGGGAATAGTGGTGACAATTTCTCCTAGTTTCAGTTTATACAGAATGGTTGTCTTACCAGCAGCATCCAAACCAACTAGAAGGAACAGAAACACCGATTTAGTTCACAGTATTATCTACAACCTGCTAATTTCAAAACATGCCATTTTACATGCAGAGTATTAGGATTTTTTTTCTGAGAACGACTTTTTAAACACTCTTTGTTGATAAACTACTTTATGTTTTTCTCCATCTCCTCTACCCAGCACTGAGAGAGAGCAAGCTCAATAAAACACTTCCATTCACAACCTACAGGCTCACAAGTTTCTAGGCACTTTCCCAAGTATTTGTGTTACTTCATTAAGCTTTATCATTCTCTTAGAAAGTTTCTTCTGTGTAAATAATGAAGAATTTAAAAGCCTAGCAACCATCTACAAGCAGCACATCGTTTCTAACTGGTCACACATTTGCTACTTCACACACAAGTTGGGGAAGGCCTCACTTACTCATCTTCAGCTGTTTAATCTTCAGCTAAGGCCAGTGCACAGGCACCTGGACCGACTGGAGCTGGCACTATCCATGGGAGACACTTCCGTGTCCCTCATTCCAGTCTCTCATCCCTTTGCTAAAACATTTCTTTAGCACTGACAAACCCACACACACCAGTGAACTCTCCTCATCCCTCTGCCTGTACCCCAAGGGCTGTAACTCCTTTTCAGGATATCACTTCTACCCATTGAGATCCACCAGGATGCTTCCATTGGGAGTCTCCACTGTTGATCTTTACAAAAGATCTTTTGCATTTAAATTTGCTTTTCTGTTTCTACAACAAAACTTAAGCTTGCTGCTCTTCAATGTAAGCTATGTGGTAAATATGTCATCCTAAATAAATTACAATAAAATGAAGCCTCAAAGACATTTTTGGAAACGTATCACCAACATTGCAAACATACACACTGCAGTTTCCTAAAACTGTTTGTCCAACAGCTTATTGTTATCCATTTCAGAACAACTCAAAATACAATTCCTTACATTAGAAAGCAATACCAGGCACATAAGCACCTACATAAACAGCACATACGAAACACCACAGCAACAGTTTGAATAAAATGTCTATTTGTGAAACTTAGAACAGTCAGTAAAGTTTTGCCCAAACAGAAATATCCCCCCAAAGAATTAAATAATACTTTCACAAAAAACCAAATTTTATCCTTGTTTGATATGGATAACAGACATTCTTAATGTTCTGACTTAATTTCCTACTTAGCAACTGCAATATATTAAGCATTAAGTGGTTTGATGACTTGACTATTAATAATATAACTGTTTCCTTAGCATTGCAAAAACCCAGAATTGAAAATTACCTACTTATTCAGAGTGAAACCAAACTTTTGAAAAGCCTCCTCCTTCTCAGGAAACAAACTGCTGTTACAGCAAATTAATTACAAAAACCCTATCTATAACTGTCCTATATTGTGATAGTGTGCACAGGATTAAATATGCCAATGCAGTTTCTTTGGTAATGTCACTGCATGTAAAAAAAAATTTTAAAAGTTTTTTTAATTGTTAATGTCACAAGAGCATGAAAGGAAGGGGGTGGGGTGGGAATCTGCCACCAAAACCAAAGCTCCTTGAGGGGTAATAAACTCCCCAAAAGCTCAAATTAAAATGTAATGGTTTTAAGTCTGCTATTGTCTAAGTGCTGGTCTCTTTTAGAACCACACACAAGCACAAACGGAAAAAAAAAGACCCGGTGCAGCAGAGGTTTCACAAGAGCCTGCCAGTCATGAAACTTGTAAATGCCAGCATTTCCTCCACACCAGTGAAGTGTCAAATCATCCTAGAAAACACTCTGAGCCAAACCTGGGACCCTCAGGTACTCCATCTCTGCTGAAAACCAGTGTTTTCGATAGCACAAGGCTTGAAGCCCCATGCTGTTTTTACACAGCTCAGCCTCAAGGAAGCCTTTGTAGGATGCCGAGATCTTGACAAGAAAACATAATGTTTGTACATAACATGGGATCATTTTTCAGTAAATTAAGACTGTTTAATAAACTACCAATTAAAGTTACACCCACTCAAAACTCTTCTCTCATTGCCCCTCCCCCCAAAAAAACTCTCCAGTTATCAGTAGAACAAACACTGACAAGGTTTGTTAAAATTAGCAATGCAAGAAAGATGGTACTGTCTCCACAAAGGGTTTGAGTGTATTTGGGGTTTATACTAACGAGACAGATAAAGAAAAAGCTAATCTCATTTCAAGGAATGTACACAGGGTAACAAGAACTGTTTGGAGATATCATTCAGAGCTAAGAAATTAGAAACTAGTCAGGAATTTTAAACTACTTGCTCCATTAAAAAAATATTGTCCCAGTTACCCACTGTGCCCTTGTGCCAGGACCCAGCAGCGCTGCAATGGAGCTGCCAGAAGGCTGCACTACCTATGTAAGCACAAAGCCCTGAGACTTTGTTCAAATCCACTCTTACTCACAGCTCTGATTAAGCTGTTGGACTTTGCACTGAGCCAGGCTGAGTTGTGGGGTTGTGGATAAGTGTTTTCTTCTTCTGACATCACGCTTGAGACAGCAGCTGAACCGAGAGAAGGAAACTTCAGCAAACCACTGTGACCCTATTGGCAAAAACTGCCTCTTTTGGCCAAACTACAAATGTTATAAAGTCTAAACAAGCAAGTCATAAAAAGCATAGCATCCATTCATACTTCTTCCCTTAATTTGCAATTTACCACCCTTTTTAGAACAAGACATTTCAGGGCATTAAATGACATTTAATCTTTTGAGCTGGTAGGAAGTGTAACTGCTGCTTTATTAGTCCAAGAATAAGCATGTCTACATTTGCACTGGAACACTAAACGTAAATCTATGAGCTACTTCCATGTCATAAACTTGACCAAGATTAAAACCTACATCTTAAATCCTCAGATGAAGTAAATTTCCTATTCTACATTTTCACTGACTCTACTGCCTGACCATTGTCAAGACCAAGGTGTAAAAAACTCGATGCAGGGTACAATGTTCAGCAGTTGGACTGCAAAGATTACAAGAAAGTGCAAACGGGAAGCAAAGACTTGTACTTGCAACCATTTATCTTTAAGCTGAGTCAAACATCCTTTTCCTCTAGCTGGAGAAAAAAGTACCTGCAATGCTTTCAGGTGGTTGTATTTCAGGTTTTTGTATTTCTAAATCTCAAGCTTCCAGTTTGCTTGTCCTGGGGAACATCCCCCCATCACAATATATTCCTCATTTACCAACTTCCTACTTTGATCACTGGTGGCTGAATATGAAGCTGCCTCTGTTATCACAGCACAGAACTTCATATCAACTACAGAAAGCCAACAGCAGGCAAAGCAACAGAGCTATAACCCCTCTCCCTAAATAAAAAAACAATCAAATGGTTATGATCTGTACAGTGATACAATTCCCAAACAATCAGACATTTTCCCCCCATGGATTTAATAATTACCTTTGCACTTGAGGCTCCTGAGGAGGTATTATGTCAGTGAACACTTGCGCAATCACACAATGACATAGAACACTAAATTATGGTACTGAAAAGTGCACAACGAATCAATAACTTTTTTTTTTTTTTTTTTTTTTTTAAGCACAAGAAACCATGAATGAAGAGTTTCACATGTAGGATTAGGACTCTTAATGCCTTGGTTGCCTAACCTGAACTTTCAGTCACTCAGCCCTATCCGTGGTCCCTGATGAGAAATACTCAAGTTCTGCAGAACTCAATACCACAAAGGCAGTTTGAAGAGCTAAACTAATTCTAAGTTATCTTTGATTCTGCAGAAACAGAAGAAAGCTGTGAAAGGGAAGTTAAAATTGTAAATTAATCACCTGTTTGTTATCAACTCACTCATAATATTTTTCCTCTAAGTGCTTCACCCAATAGTTACTTCTTCATTGGTATTTTACATGTGAAAAATTAAATGCTCGGCTTTGTACAGCTCATTTTCAAACCATATCCTGAAAACTATCACCTTGAGGAAAAGTTTACCTCAGTCCCAGTATTCATTCAGACATTTCCCCTCAAAGTGCTGATATATGACACAGAATGCTGTCAAGAGCTTTTCATGTTACACATGTACACAAATTACATCATATCCAGCACAACACACTCTCACCGCAATACAGTACAAGTTTTATTCTCTTATGCTACCTAAGAAATATGGTGCTGTCCCATGCTCTGATTCTGTATTTTAACATAATGCCTTAAAAATCAAAATTCTTAAAACAAAAAAGATTAATTTGAACCAACCGCTAGAAAGTGCACCTCCCAAACTCATCTCTGACCCAAATTTGACCCCATTACCTACCAATGAAGAAACTACAGCCTTGCAAGCTGTTTTGATCTGTATGACATCGCTTTCCTGTTTTCACTGTTTTGCAGAATTCAACAGAACTACAAATACCAAGGAAATTGCCCCGTCCTACAATCAAGCTCATTTGGAGACCTTACTCCATTCATTAGAGTCACATGAAGTCTGGCTGCTCAGAGACAGCCAAATCACCTCCTTGAAACCAAGAGATGTATTAAGTTGTCTCGAAGACAAAAATTACTCGGGCTATTTTGCAATGGATGAGAGCCTCTAATTTCAATGAGATAACATACAATAAAAAATACTGTGCATACAGTAAAGAACTCTGTCATCACAAAATGGATGGAGAACGTGAAAAATTGTAATTAAAAACCCCTGCATTACTCTGACTGTGTCTCTGTGCAATACCCAGGCAACACTGAGGATGGGTGTGTGCCAGGAAGTTTCACAGTTAGAAACCAGTCCCATTGCTGGCTTTATCCAAAGGAGCACTTTTTACAGTTCCTTAGGACAAGCTCCTTCAGTCAATGGCCATGAACCAAATTCCATTCAGTTTGGTAACAGAATTCGATAAAAATTTGGGGGTTAAGAACTGTTTGTACATAAAGCTTGCAGGGGTGGGTGGGTGGGTGGGTGGAAGAGGGCAGGGAAGAGCCGAAACGGAGGAGGAAATACCAATGCAGTATGTGCTGGCTTTGACCTTTTGAACCGTAATCTTAAAGTGAGAATCTCCGAAAGCCACCCGCTCCAATTCCTACACAATACGCGAGGTACAGGAGAATTAACGTGCACAGATGCTACTCTGAAACGCCCTTTTCCAAGAGCCGGAATACAGACACTACAGCTCCTCACAGCTGCCGAAAATCGGCCATTATGCGGCCGTTCTCACGCCCCTGGCGTCGCACACCCCAGGCTTTGTCACATCCTGCTCGGGAGCCGCAGTGCCGGGGCAGGAGAGCACGGGGGCTCGCTCGGCCCGGCCCGGGGACACCGGCCCTGCCCCGCCGCGGGCCCATCTTTGTTCCGCGCGGCCCAGCGCAGGTGCGGGAGCGGGGCTGGGCCGGGAGGGACACGGCAACACCGCCGGGGAAAGGAAGGGCAAACACAACCCGATCCGCACTCCCTCCCGTCCCCGCCGCTCTCCCACCGCCCCCGAGCCCCCGGTGCGGGCACAGCGCGGTGTCCGCCCCGCAGCCCGGGACGGGCGATCCCCCCGCCCTGACCCGCGGCCTCCCCTCCCCCAGGCAGCGGGACGCGGCCGTGCGGGCCCGGTGAGGCCGGGCCGGGCTCCGCGGGGCCCCTCACCCATGAGGATGCGCATCTGCTTCTTGCCAAAGAGGCGGGAGAAGAGCGAGGAGATGGTGAGGCCCATGGCGGCTCCGGCGGCGCTGGGCGGCGGCGGGGAGCGCTGAGGGGAGGCGGGCGGGCGTGCGGGAGCGCGGCCCGGGCGGTGTGCGCGCACGGATCCCTCCGCGCGCGGGGAGCCCGGCGGCGGCGGCGGCGACTGCTCTGGCACCGGGGAGCTCGCTCGGTCTCTGCCACGTCACGCTCGGCGCGGCCGCCCCGGCTCCAACGCGGACACGATCACGTCACGCTCGCCACATCCCCCGGCCGCGGCACCGCCCTCCGCCACACGGCCCCGGCGCTCCACGGACTACAGCTCCCGGCAGGCTCCGCGCCGCCCGCCGCCCCGTCGAGCGCTGGCTGCTGCCGCGGGGCACGCCGGGGGATGTAGGCCAGCACGCCAGCTCCGCGCGGCTTCCGGGGCACGCGGGGCACGCCGGGCCGGGCCCGCCCCGCCCCGCCCGCGGGGACACGGAGCACCCGCGGCACCGGTAACGACCCCGGCCCTGAGGGGAGAGCGGGGGGAAGCAACGGGCCCCGCTGCCGGCCCGGGGGAGACAGCAGAGGGGCTGCCGGGGCAAAACGTATCCTCACAGAGCCCCCAACTGCACCCCAGTACTGACACGTCAGTAAGAAAAAAACCCAAGCTGGAACAAACCAACAAAAGGCAGCTCTGTGACAGACAGATTGCTATCCACCACTATAGCATTGCTATTTATTATTGTATTATGTATATCGTCTCCTGTGCTTTTACTATGATTAAACACAGTGGTCACTGCAGGGCCGTGTCCTCACACGGTGCCCAGGCCTTGACTAAGATCTTGTCTATTCAAAACGTGCCCTTTCATGAAAGCTTTTTTTCATAATGAACTATAACAGCTTCTCTCAGCTACTGTAAAAAGCCCATAGTATGCAGATTCAACTCCATAAAAATTTTCCAGGGAGCTACAACCTACTTCTAGTAATTAGAAACTTATGTTAGGTACATAAGGGTCAACATTTTTTGAACAGAAGGCATTTACTTACCCGCTCTTAAAGAAAAACATAAAGAATGGTCCTTAACAAGACAATCCCAAACCAGATCCTAACAGCAGGCTACTGAGTGAGCCAACTTAGGCTGTTCTTTTTGTAGAATCATAGAATGGTCTGGGTTGGAAGGGAACTTAAAAGATCATCTAGTTCCAACCCACCTGTCACAGGCAGGGCCACCTTCCACTAGACCAGGTTGCTCAAAGCTCCATCTACCCTGGCCTCGAACACTTCCAGGGATGGAACATCCACAGCTTTTTTTATGTATCATGTTGAAAGTCCTTATGCAAGTTCTAAATCACGTTCTTCCGGACCAAAAATCTGGTGTAAATTAAGATGGAAAGTTACATTTTTATAAAATTCAAGTTGCAAATAAATCATACCTTAATCTCTTTAGTTCCTAAGGTGTTAAGATGATACTGATCAACTATTAAAACTATCAGGAAATGGGAATCTGAAGAGTCCAGTTCTAGGTTTCCAACATTTATCTACCTTCTATTGAGAGCATTCAGTATTTTACACCTTTTTTTGGCCAGGAAAGTTAAGCTTCCCTGAACTTAGAGAATAATTACTGAGAATAGTTATTTTCCAGGCCTCCAAGTTGGCCTATTCTTACTGTATCTGGGTTGTTAATAGATCCCTTTCATTATTTCAGTTGTTTGAGGACAATCTAATAAACATTTGCTTTAGAAGTGATTGTGATAACCAGCATTTCAACATTAACTATCATTTACAACAGACTTTTGGTTCATTGTCCTCTATTCAGATCATGGATGTTAATATTGTTGAAGGGCTGGCTGCACTTTTACTCTATTTGACTGCACTTTACCTCATGTTTTAGTGCTTGGCATTCTTTTTACATTGTTTAGAAGACATTTGAGAAGTTCCAAAGCTTATTATGCACACCCAGTTTACTCTCCTGTTACACTGGCTGAGGCAGCTTCTTTCTATGACCTAGCTGGGGATGCTGATCTTTAGCATTTCTTTACTGAACAGCTGCTACCTCTTCGCTAGGACCCTTTCTAATCATCCAGCTATTCTGTATATCATGTAAATCAAATCATATATATATAAATATGTTTTGCAGGTTTTCTTTTTAAAGCCAGGTGAAGACTGAGACAAAGTAACTGAAATGAATAGTTTTATGCCTTTCTTTTGAACAAGAAGCTAATTCCGTGTAAGCATCTAGTTATTCAGGGATCGAAAGCAATACCAACTTCAGTAAAGAAACCTGAATTGAGCTTTGCTTGCAGTCTACTTCCCACTGCCATGTCTCTCCAGGGCCTCTTAGATGTGTACAGGAAACAGATTGAAGAGTGGATAAATTTTGCTTGGCAGCCTGTGCCTGCATTTGCTTTCTTGAGGATGCTGCAGCTCTGCCATGTTCCAACCCTGATGCAGAATCAAACCACAACACCACTCCTGGTCACCTCAGGGGTACAGCAGCAGTCTCTGCAAGCTGAACAGTTTTGCTCACAAGGAGAGGAGAAAGACCAACCAACCCAAACACACCCACCATCTAGGTCACATAACTTTCAAAGAAAAAAAAAAAACAAAAATCAAACTCTTTTATTTTCCTTTAAAAAAATACGTATTTGCAGTCATGTGATAGTTATCATAGTTGTTACCAGTTTACATGGTTCCAAGAAAGTACACAGTGCTCCAGGTTAAATATTTAAGATAATTTAGGGTATGAATGGCCACTTAAGAATTTCTGAATGAGAAATGCTATTCATCAGGTTGTGCAAAATAAATTTGCAAGTTAGCAATTAATGCTGAAGTGGTGTAGTTTAAGTAGCATAATAGATACATTAAACTTTTGGTCATGATTAATTGTATACAAAACATAACAGTACCAAAATACATTATTTTCATAAAAATACCGTTGTGACACTTTATACCTAAATAAGACATTTTTAGAAAGATGATATGAAATATTTGTTATACAAAAGCATATTCTTATAGCAGGATTATGTCATAAGTTTTTAAAAATTCTATCCAAGCACTTAAAAGCAGAGTGGTTTTTTTTACAACTGTGATCCATTTGTCATATAAAAGTATATGCTGTGTGTACACTATAATATTATGTTTATTCTACTTGAAACCGGGCAAAGTACAACACTGCATGTGGAGTAGCTGAGCTCTTCTATACCACTGAAACTTGTTCAAGAAGATAAACATCACATTCTTGCTGCTTAATGTACAAGAGGAAATTACTCTTTGTGCATGTCTGCTGGATGCATATACTGAGAATAATTTCATGCTACAGTTGTTTCTTGCCACAGCCTGACCTGTCCAGAGGCTTTTCTTAGCTGAAGCAACATCTTTTCACTCCAGCCCGTTCACCTCCTCAAACACCCGACTGGTGTAACCAGTAAAGTTAAAAGTTATAAAAGGAGCTGAACTGTTATGATCTCCACTCAATCAGACTGGGTATCAGCCAACTCTACTGAAACCACCCATTTTAAAATCCTCATTAGAACACCCCTGTGTTTAATTCCTGTGATGAACGCTGCATGCTTACATTTACACGAGCGATCCACTTGAAATCCTGGATGTCAGCAGTTTAAAACCATGAATTAGTATACAATTACTTTATTTAAGGCATGTAAGAGCACCCTAATTAACTGAAATTAAATAGAAGAGACTTCCCTTCAGGAAATTTTTTTCAGCTGCCTTCTCTTCTTTCAAGATGCTAAATGAATGTCATTTTGGAAAGATGGTAAGAAGGAGAAAGGAAGAAAGTTAAGAACCGATCTGATTATTTCAGTTGTTCCTGAAACAGTTTTGAAAGAAATGATTTACCAGTAAATACCTCAACTATAAGGTATTCTGGCCAATCACATGTCAGTTGGAGTTATCACTAGATAAAAACTAAAAGAAAAAAAAAAGAAAGAAAGAATAATCAGATACTACATCAACAGGACAGTACAGGATCAATATTGCTCACCCCTGAGTTAACAGGATTGGGTACAGCAGCACCAATGGAAAAACATTCTGCAATGCCAGCACTGCACTGTGGTCCTATACTGTGGTACAGCTTCATATGCCCACAGATTATTCTTTAAGAGCACTTATTTCAAACATTATTAGACACAGGAATCCCTTTAGTTGCATTGGTATTTAAATGGAAAAAACAGTGAAAATAGTAAAATGGGCTATACTATTAGTGCAGTCCATTGTAGTGTTAATGTACTGTTTAGAGCTGTGCTCCAAACTTGGTAAGCCACTGTCTTCTGTAAGACTACTTGCCTTTTGGTTTTCTGCATCAAAAAAGCCCAGCAGGAATCATGTTGTGCCAGTTTTGAGCAAGATGTCCTGCAAGTCATCTGGAAGTGCTAATATGATGTCATTGATGTGTGTCTGCAGCTTCTTCAGCGTGTCGGTTTTCACAGGAAGATGTTCTCTGTCAGCCTGCAACTGCAAAGGTACCAGAAAACATGATTTCTACTAGAAATGCAACTTCACCTTAAGACACATCAAAGTGATACATTAGAAAATCTGGCATATGGATTCTTCCTTTGCTTTGGACAACAGCAGGTTTCCTCAACAACCACACAACAGTGTGAGCAACACTGATTTTGACTTCAAGAAAAAAATCCACATATTTTCTTGTTTTTTGGACTTCTTCCTCCCTGAGGATTCTGATCAGCCACAGAGCTTCAATTAGTTTTAATTACCAGCAATACAATGATTCCAACATGGCTGGATGATGTTGGGGAGCCAACTAACTTTTCAGGCATGGCTCAAATTAACTGTTTTTCTCTTAAAAAACTGAATGACTGATTCCTTAAGCTGCCTAAATCATGATGAATATTTTCATTTTAGTCCTTGCAAAAACAACTATATAATGCTTCTATGTAGTTAAGTCATGTTCAATTCAGTTACTTACCAGTTTATTTTTTAACTTCAAAACAAGATCCACTGTTTCTACTTCAGTGTGCTTCTGACTCCAAAAAACCAAGTTCTAAAACAATAAAAATTAGGCATTGAAATATTTATGGCAACGTATGTAATTTCAAAAGTAGAATTAATTTACATCTACTGTTCAGAGTAAGTCTCTTTATTCCCGTGCTATTCGCTAAACTCAGGACATGAGTAAAATGTCTTTACTGTGACTTGCAAATTATTTGAATGTTTGCCCAGTGTTTAACTAACAGCAAACTTGCACATGAGCACAATACAAATAAATTGAAGGAAAAAAAAAATCTTGCCCAACAGGCTTAGTTTGAAAAAGAGCATCTACAATGCAAGATAGCAGTGAATGATTACCAAATCAGATCTGCCAGCACAATGAAATATTAAAGTAGTGCAAGGCAGGGCATTAGAGGAGATTGCAGTCAATAACTGCTAAGATATAATCTATAATCAAGTGAGTTTTCTTATGGAAGTTCCATTCCCCTATCCCTTTACTATTCACCTGTTACAGATATTTGCTCATGTAGAGAAGATGTTAACACTTGGATCAGAAGAAAAAGCAACGAGGAGCAGAATCAGTAATAAATTTTGTGACACATTTCCTTTTCTTTGATTTAGTATCAAGTATAAATTGATAGAACCTAAGTTATATAACTGACCTAGCTATTATCCTGCATATTGTTTGGGCTGCTCTATTTGAACAATCTGTTTGGGTTTGCTACAATGTACTGCCTGGGAACTGACAGGGCAAGGGATACAAACAAATGGCTTTTCCAAAATAATCAGAGCAAATTTTTTGTTTGTTTACAAGCTGTGGCATAGCCTTACTTTTTTTTTGTTCTTCCCATTCCCTCTCTAGCTGTACAATGCCTTCTCCTCCTGCAATTCATTTCTTTAGCAGTTGTTCCAACTCAAATTATCCTGATACCACTTCAGCTTCTCAGTTAAAGAACGGATCTTACAACGTAGGAACATTTATTTGGCATTTTGTAATGAATCAACAAAAAGATTTCATTTCTCAGCTTCCAATTACTATGAAGCAGTTTTAGGCTTATTCATTAAGCATATCTAATTAGTGGCCAACTTTCTGTGGTATTCACTGATTTTATACCTTCAAACTGTATCACAACTGAAAGTGAGATGCCAAGGACAGAAGCTGAATAAAATATTATCAAATAAGACGAAAAAGCTTTTTATTTTTTTTGGGAGGTGGGGTGGGGTGTGTATTCAATTGTAAAATACACAACAAACCAGAAAAGTACTAAAATACATTTTACAAACAATGACAGTTGTTGTAACAAGTGAACTGTTTTTCATATTGTTCTCTCTTGCTGTGTTAGTTCTACCTTTTCCTTGGTGAACAAGATCATGTTTTGCTAGACTAAACTGTCAACATTTTCATGTTCAGCCTAAGAAAACAGGAGTAAAACTGACTTGTGAGAGAATATATTTTTATTAAAACATGTTAAACATAATCATAAGCACAGATTTTTCTGACCTCATTACAGAGTGCTTCTAAATGAAGGGCCTCCAACTTCTGTGTCATTTCCTTCTGCCGGCTCCTAAACCAACCATCGAAATTTGGTGATTTCAAAAAATGCCTGGTAAAACACCAAAGTAAAACAATTTAGACTTTTAAGTATAATTTGGTAACACTGTTTTCTACATCACCAAATCTGAAGTAATTACATTTAGAAAACCATTAACAGATTACAGAGAAACACATTTAAGTGAGTAAAGTATTAAAGCACTATCAATTCCTATTTAAGCATACAATCTAAAAGAAGGTCTTATTAAAATCAATATCAATCCCAAGTTTGCTCAGAAAAAGAGTATTCCCATGACTGATCTATTTTCATTTATGTAATTTTTTATGCTGCTGAAAGAAGTGACCTGTAAAGTCCTATCCAATCTCCTCTTAAACCCGAGGTGAGTTGTGGTCCTGCTTTTTCCAGTGTCTTCATGAAGTCTTCTTGGCTAAACTGCCTCAGCTGTGGTGGACTCTATGGAAAGGAAAAAAATGATTTCTCATACCATAACTTTTCTCTAATCACCAATTTCAAGCTCATTCAAATGGTATTTCCTTACCTTCCATGGTGATATGCATTTCTGCAGAGGCATTAGGCTTGCCACATAACGTTCCTGGGGAAAGGAAAAGTTGTTTGCATAACCAGCATTAAAGATACACAGTCCACGTGTGTGTTTACTTATTCCTTGTGACCACAGCATTTTCCCTGCTGAATATTGGTACAGGGTGGGGTTGTGCATATTCACCACATAAGAAGACAAGAGGAGCTTATCTAACACTGATTGCATTTCCCAACTCCAACTTTATGTCAGCACGGTTCAAGAAGGACATGAGGCAAAGGAGGACAGGAAGCAAATGTGTACCTGGAATATCTGTATCCTGAACTTCAGCCACGAGTAAACAATCTCTCTTTTCTTTGGTGACAGTGCCCAGGCATCCTTCATGTTATGGGTTATTCCAAGGAGTAATCCCAGTTTGTATCAAGTGTTTGGAAGTGATTTTCAGGGTCCCTCATACAAACATAAGCAACAGACCTAACCCACAGATGCTGTGGGCATCTCTGCTGTAGCAAGGCTTGGCACAGGCATGGCCAGAGCCCCAGCGTGTCCAACCCACAGGGAGAGGGGCCACTGCTGAAGCATCGGGTGTAACGACAGCTGAGCTGCCTCATCAGCTCACACAGGCAGATCTGTACAAACTGATGATCGTTTCAAAGTGTTTGTAAGCACACGGCCATGCATTTTGATCTGTGAACATGATCAGTTTCGATAACATCATGACAAGTCTCTTTTGAAGGAACAAAGGACACTTCTCCACATACTTTTCCCGTTGCAGAGAATGTGAAGGGTGATTTCACACTGTAAACTAAGATTTATGGCAGAACATGCTTTAAGTTCCTCACGGGAATTGACAAGATGCAGGGAGGAAGCCAGGGAAAGGTTTTAGATTCACACTACATGTTCATTCGATCTCAAAAGAACAAGGAGACAAAGATGAATTTTAAAGAAAAGCTCCTCTAATCTTGAACACCCAAGGACAAACAAGTCTTTAGAGATACCCCATCTCCTCCAAACAGAAACTGGACCTCATCATGCCTGCTGTAAAATGATGAAACGTTCAGGTCATTCACAAAACATGTTCTGAGGGTACCCAGTGCCCCACTGTCCAGCTCACTAATGAAGGATATTGAGCAGTACTGGACCCAGCATTGACCCCAGGGATACACTGCTGGTTACTGCATAGTTACTGGGCTTATTCAGTCAGGGGAACACCAGAAAAGCTATTCAATATTACCGATGTAAAAACCCCGCTACTGTAAGAACTCACTAATGGAATAATGAAACTTTCTGTCAATTCCAAAAAATAGCGCCGAAGGATCACACTCTGTGCTTCTGTCGGACGTTTCTGTTGTACTCCCTTAAAAAACAAGAAAAAATCACAGTCTGTTACTCCAAAACACGTTCTTTTTAATGACTAGTTATTCCAGTGTGTCTGTATTCATTTACCATAATCCCACACATGGCGCCTCCCACCCTGAACCAAGAAAGGAAATTAACAGCTTCAAATCCTTTTGTACTCCTCTTTTCAGTTGTTGATTTTTTAAATTTTTCATGTAAAGAAATTCAAGGAAAGAAAAGTTTCTATAAACAAGTATTTGCAAAGCAGTTAAAACCTGGAAGCTCTGATTCTCACACACCTCATGCACAAGGTTTCTAGACCAAAGAGACGAGAGGTGGAGGGGGCTGGCAGAGGGTGGAAAACCCAAAGCAGATGAACTGATCAGTCCCTTCAACCCTCTGAATTATTAACCAACTTTTTGAGTCCTAACATTCTTATTGTTATAGAAGCTGCTAACAAGGCAGCAGCCCTTCTACAATGAGGGTGCATATCCATCTATTCTGTTACAAACTGGGGCAAAGGAACCAAACAATTTCATTTCAGTTACACAAAGTGCTTCCGTAAATGAAAACGCTGTACAACAGTACACAGAACACACAACCCAGTTACCATTAACAAGAGATTTACAGCATTACCTTTTGCAACTGTTTAACGATTTCTTCATCTTTGTTCAAGTATGGCTTGTAGGAGGTATAAACACCTGAGGGAAAAAAGCAGCACATAGCCAAAGGAGGAACAGGGTATGCTTTTTAAAGTTAAGATACTGGGAATTTGACTCTGAACTTATTACCAGGTTTGGAGTCCAAAGTTTTTAGGTTCTTCAGTTTTTTCACTTTCACCTGCTTTGGAACTTCACCTGCCAAAACATGTAAAGACACCTTGCTTGAAATCTCCTGCTCGAAATCTCCATCTTTATTACCAGATCCTACAGCTGATGGGCTATACATGGCACTGACTTTTAGAAATGGATACTTTCATTTAGTAGACTATCTAATATTGGAAGGAGCATGAGAAACATTGACAAGAATCCAAGTATATATCCAGAAACATCCAGCAAACACACAAAAAAGAGCATGGAGGCTTTTCACTTATATATAAGTGTTCCTTGTTGAAAATAACAGCAACAAAAAAACCTGATATACAGAAGTGAATTATCATTTCATTAATTTCATATTTTTATTCCATCTTCCTTTGTTCCTCTTAATGTAAATACTTTTGGGAACAAACCTTTTGCGCCTTGGTCAAACTAAAAATTGTATAATACAAGAAATTAAATCAGTTGCCAGGGATTAAATGTTGCAAAAATGAATTTATGTCTCCTTTGCCACAGGTCAAAGTAAAGGCTTTTGCTGTGTTTTTTTAATTTATCCTTCTCCAGCCAGAAGACCTTAAACCCTGTTATCAGTCCTGCAGCCTCAGCAGAACCTTCTCTTAAATCTATTTGGATGATCAACTTCAGAAGAGATAACAATATAAATTGCTATTGAAACTGCAGAGTGGGGAGAAAAGAAAAAAGAACAAAAAATAATCAGAAACCCTCTCTTTGTCCCTAAAGAAATAAAATATAAATTTTTAAAGCCAGACCAGACAGATACATCTCTACAAGTTCCTGACTAAGCACTTCCCATAGCTGCACCAAAACTTTAGAATTTCATACTTGAAACTGTCTATCAAATTTGAAGGCAACCTGTGTGTATGGCTTTGCAGAGTTTAATTGTTTAATTAAGATTCTATTTTCCAAACCTGAACTACATACCAGCTAAGTAACTCCTCCTGATACCCTTGACAAACCCCTAGAGGTATTCTAACCATGGACAGGCACGATATTTTAAAGTAAAGCAAAACCTTGCCTAATTATATTGAACCCAGCATGTAACCCTTAATTAATTTGTTGAATTCAGAAATCAAATTCAAGTTATTTGACAAAAATTAATTTTATGGTGTCTTATCTTAACTGCATATTTATCTGTCGCAGCAGACAGATACTTCCAGGGATTTCATACAATAAATAGATTAGTGCAGTATTTTACTATAGGCTGGCACCTGATGTGACCCAAAGAGTAAATGAAAGTTCTATTCAATCATGTAAGGAAATTATCCAACCTGAACAATTAATAATTACTGGAATATTGCCAGATTTGAAATACATTATCAAAACACTGTCAACAAACAACTTTTTATTTTACTGTAACATTCAAACTTAGTTTTCACATGGGTCTTTTGTTCTGTGCTGTGACTGATTGATTATACTCTACTCATACTAAAATTAACATCAGTAATATATGATGTCTCATTTTAATACCTTGTTGATAGAGAGACAAAGTCAGGACTGTGTGAAAGGTAAAACATTATTACTAATGAGTATCACCACCTTTTGCATTTAATATACGAGATTTGACAAGACAGAGCACTCGAGTCTAATTGCACTTGACAGATTTACACCCATGACAATTTAGTTAGTCTTAAGCTAAGTTAATGGAACTAATTTACATATGTTTGTAAATAAATAAGCCCCCGGTTAGATCCTGTTGCACAGGACTGGAGAAGATATTTATACTTTACCTGGAAGTTTAATATCTCCAATTCGGATAATGTGGGGCCAGTGCTGAAGTGTTTTAGCAAAAAAAGGATTTGTCACCCCTAGAATGACAGAGGGCCTAGAAAAGGAAGGACAGTGTTTAAAATACGACAGCAAGAGCTTCTGTCTTAATAATACAAAAGGTCAACAGCAGCACCAAATTGTATCAGTTTCTTTTCTTGCTTGTCACTCACTCAACCTTGCCCAGAAAAATCACTTCTGAGTCCTTTTGTACAAGTATGTTCACCTCAAAACATTTTATTCAAATATAGTTTTCCCCACTCATTTGAGTTGACTTTGTTTTTTTGCTGTCTCTATAATCCCCTTAAACTCATTTGATATATTTAAATTCATTTTGACTTGCAAATGTTAATTATTTTCTCGTGTCATCATAGGTGATTTACAATCTCTCTTCCAAAACAATAAAGATCAGTGTTCATATAAAGATCCCACACATTCTTTTGTTTTACTCTGAAGAATCAATTTATGATGTTTTATCTTACATTCTTCTCATGGTCATATCACAAGAATCAACACTAAAAAACACTAAAGAAATAAAAGAACCCAAACTACAGACATTCTCTTCTCCCTAGTAAGGGGTCAAGCCTAGCCCAACTTAAATATTAAATGTTCTCATGCCTATTTTGTGGGAACTAAAATGCAAGTTTCACATAGAATTAGTCTGGACCAGTGGACATTCTTTTACAAACTGGAGGCCAAGAGATCAGGAGTTAAAGTCAAGTAAGGCCTTCATTTACATACACTAGAATAATAATTCTCTGGGTCAATGTAAACTAGTAGCAAATCATGAGGAATCTTTTTTTCAGTGCTACTGGTAGTATAATAGTAAGACTTGGTAGACTACTTGGGTCACTTTTAGGAGCCTTAATTTGTCATATTTACCAGAACCAATTCTGATTTTAAACCACTAATTTCTGAAAAGGCACCATAAATCAAAACATCAAGATGAAAACCAGACCCCTGCTCACCCCTCACTAAAGGTGATAAAATACACAGAATCTGCATCATCTGGATTCTTCCCCTTCTTAGAGCCACTGCTTAAAAAAATATTTCCCACCTTTCCAAATTTTTGTTTTCCATAAGAAAGCCAGAGCAATTCCAGCTCCATTTCAAATACTAACACACAGACTGACCAACCTTTCTGTTTTGCTCCAGAGGAGCGGATGCAAGTTTGAAACATGGGTTACTGAAGTTTAACCGAATTCTTCCTGGAATCATTTTTAGAAACTAAATTACACACTGCATAACCATTCCCATGGAACATCATCTGAAACACATTGCCTGTGTTTATGTGTTTTTCCACTGCTCTATCTCTGGAATGGCACCCGTTTAGAGAAGAAGTACATTAAAAAAAAAACCAAACAAACAAAAAATTCAAACCAACAACCTCTGCCTGTTCTGACAGTAGAAGAAATTTACCTACAAAAAGATCAGCGAATTCTAACACATGCAGTCCATTGCCAAATCAAGCTACATCTAAATAACAAATAATAAGAAATATTATTCCCACTCTTAAAAATAATCTCTGAATTATTTACAGTATTATTATAACAAATCTGGTGAAGAAATATTTAATTTTAAAATTGTCTCAATTAGGACACAAAGTGAATTAACTTTACAAAACAGCCATATGGATGTTGAATTCTACAAGTCACTTTGATTAGCAGTTGATTAAAGATGAAAACAAATACCCAAATTTCTCAAACAGATACTCTGGAGCTGGTGTTCCACAGACAAATCCTTACAGAGAAGAAAAATCTTTTATTGTTTTCATATTTGCACTTTCACTTATTCTGTTGACAAATATCTCATGAAGCTCAGGAGTAGTTTAATCACAGCATTGTTTCATAACTTTGTTCTACCTAACTGCAGTGAAAACTTAAATCAGGTCATGACTGCACTCTGCAAGATAAATCTTATTAAGAAAGGGAGTCAAAACATAATTAATGATACAAGTTAAGAACAGTCAAGCAGTATTTTAACACAAATTTATGGTTACGAGTGGCTTTGAGCAGCATCATCACCACAGCCTTTGATTCACTTACGGAGCTTGTGTGCGGGTCGTGTATTCTTTGAATTCACTGTCGTGAATGGTGAAGTACGGCCTGAAATCACTGCAGTACTTCAGGGGGGAAATGCAGCTGCAAGGGACAAAGAGGACAAGCTGCTGGTATGTACTCAGTGCAAAACTGCATGAAAGACAGAAGCAAATCTCAGATTTGCAATGCTTTATTGCACTGATCAAATGAAGGTCTGCTTGGCTGGCGTCTCACACGACTCACTCAGTCATCAGTTGGAAGCTCCGCTGCACTTACCTAACAAGGGCCAACACGGTTTCTGAAGATTCTGATGGCGATGGTGCCATCACAACAAGTGGTTCTCCCAGCAGCACCAGCTCCCAAAGCATCTGAATGTGAAAGAACACCGGGCAGAAACACCTAAAACCAGATGGAGGTATTTTAATACACTTGACATAATGAGAGATCTATTTCTTCCAGTTAAGAACTGGATAAAAATGAAGTTTGCAATAGTATTTAACAGTAATTTGAAAAACACAAAATACTTCCATAAAATGGAACATTTGATGAACTTATTTACTGCAGTTTCATACTGTCCAAACTGTGTTCTAGCCGGCTTTACAGAAAAAGAACATTAAAACCAATACTGATATATTGCAAGCCATGAGATATGTGGTAAGGAACCACCAAAAATCTTTGGCTTGTGGGAATTCATAGCTAAGAATCAATCAGTCCAAGCTCCTACCTGAAAAGATCCACTTCATGAACAGTCGGCAAAGCCATGGAGATCTGAGCATCTGCCTAAAAGACATCGCAATGCTTGTTTTTTAGTCATCAGAATACCTAGGTATTAAATGAAATGGTTTCCCTTAAATGCTTACAGACAGCACATGGTATATATCCTAATTATTTACACTACTCTACTGTTGCAGTATATATTGCATTATCTCCACAAGTAACTATTTTTTTTACACTACTCTACTGTTTACACTACTTAATTATTTACACTACTCTACTGTTGCAGTATATATTGCATTATCTCCACAAGTAACTATTTTTGTGTGCTAAAAGCAGTCACTCAAGACACACACAAACCCCACTTATAGGCATGTAACTTGCAGTCCAGAAAAGATATAAAATACTGAAGCTGTTTCAAACACCAGTTACACAGCACATGAAGGCACAGAGGAATTTGTTTTATAACGATTTTCTGTGGCTAAAGATTCTTCATTCTGTTTTCATCCTCAAAAAAAACCCCCAAATATTAAAAGGATGATCAAATTACTAATTTTGTCTGCCAACTACCCTCTTCCAGGACCTGGATATCCTTTCCCACTTGGGGTAACTGGGTTAGAATATCTTCTCTATGAAGAATCCAACTCTTGACTCCTCCATTCAAAGTTGCAAAGATTGTGGATTTCAATATTATCAAATATATGATGACTTGCTACCAATCTTTTCTGAGCAAGTTTAAAGTAAAAGAAGGAAAGCAGCTCTTCAGCTTTGTCTGGGGTCATGTACAATATCAGTATCTCATCTCTACCTGGTGCATGTTCTGTACTATCGGTGTTGTTCCGGGCTTGTCACGATATGTTGGGATCCGCAACTTGGAAAGAAAAACAAAGATTTATTTTCCCTTGAATCAGATTCAGCAGACACCTAAAATGCTGACTTAGAGACAAGTTGTAACATTTTTTAAAGAGGATATACTACAGTATGATGCTTATTTACTCTACAGAACTTCCAACTACAGAATTTCTAATTGAAAACTGAATACCAGAATATGCAAATAATAGTCCAGTTAAGAAAAACTCTTGGTAACATTAGTCACAACTATTACTGTAATTTCAATAAAAATAGCTTTAAATGTTGAAAAGAATGGTCTGAAATAAGGTCACAAGGTTTTAAGATGGCACAGGATTATTTTTAGAGAAAAACCTTCCCCTAAAACATCAAACATCCTGGTGGGAGCGAGGCAGAATCCAAATAGTCTCCACGTTAGTATATTTTTCTGACCTCAGTTTGCATTTGTAAGTCTTGAGTACTACAGATTTCATCATACTGGAAGCTGATGTGCACATATAGATGTAATTTATCCACAACAATTAAAACTGTTCAAGCAGTGTAATAAAACAGGGACATATCACTGGACAGTAAATACGATTTTATTTTGTTTAGGAATGCAATGCCAGCTCTCATGGGTAAGATTTATTGTGAGGTAAATGCAGGCAATACCCAAACAAAACACACCTGGCACTCATCATCATCCAGCACCCAGAACTGCTTTATCAAACCTGTGTTTTCAGAACAGCCTCAGAAACTTCTCCCTCCTCTCCCCAGTGATGCACACACGTCTTGCCATAAACTTGAGAGAACCTGCTCAGAATGTGCTTCTGGCTGTAACCTCCAGTTCCATCAAATCCACTTAACTGCATTTCATATGATGACATCATGGCTCCCAGAGGCCCAGCTCTTAACCACCATTTAAACTCTACCACTAGATACAACTTTTTTAATAGCTTTCTTCAGACATATTTCCCTTTTACTGAAAATTATCAACAACACAAGAAATTAATTGCTGGTGTGTGGGCCAAAAAAGATTTTTACTTGTGAACCTTCAAGAAGAAGAATGATTTTCATCAATGTATTTAATTTGCTTGACTGGAATTTAATTCTCAGTATTTTCAAGTGCTACTTTATGGTTGATTTGACAAATATAATTAGCACTAAAATCTCCTAGAATGCAAATTCCAGGGGGATAATACAGACACTAAAATTAGTAGTTGTATTGAAACACTGCTTTTTAATATCTATAAAAATTAAATATTAACCTAAGCACGATAAAAGATCCTCCCCTCTTCCCCCCAGTCAAGGCACCTAATCAAGATCTCCCAGACCTTGAGTGCCATGAACATCTATTCATGTTTGGAAGCTTGAGCCACTGAAAGCAAGGCACAGTACAACAGCACCTGGACAGTAAAAGGTGGGGAAAACACCCTCAGAGAAGCACAAAGGGAGTATTTACCTTCATGATAACACCCATGATAGGCAGCTGCAGAACCCTCCCCGGAACTGGTGGCGGCCAACGATCAACATCGCTACAAACTGAAAGAAAAAACCAGTATTTATAACAGATTATATAACGAATAACCCCTGATCACAGAGTCACCTTCGTGCACACTGCAGTTTTACATTAATGCTAATAGCCCTCAGCAGTTCTGCTTGTCTCTTGATCACATAAACAAGTTGCACAGCCTTTTAGACATGTTTTTTTTCATTTCAAGAAAACAGTATCCTCTGGTCTTTCTTTTTTTTTTTTTGTAGCAATGAGACCTGCAACTGGCTGAAGAAATGTTACGTGAGAAACCAGGAAAGTACATATTGGGAAACTTGAAAAAGAACACACCTATTTCTGTGCATTAGCTATTCCAGAGCAGATGAACACAAGCAGTAAAGGGAGAAGCTGGTTTCTAATTTGGATAGAAAGTTTTTCAGCATTAACTTGCAAACTGTTCTGAATATAATTCCTAAATCTAGCATTTTCTGCAGAGCTTATTTTGCTCATAATACAACCTGTCAAGAAAACAGAAGATTAAAAAATACAGTTCCTTCATGGCTTCCACAAACTGCTGCCCAGCGAAAGCACAAAGACATGGACACTGTACAAAGAACACAGCACTTCCAGGCAAAGAGCAAATAACTTTTCCACTTGGCCCTCTCTGGCTCTTACAGCTCTGCAGTAAGGCTAAGGCACCTGCTATCAGTGCTGCTCTGTTGCTTTTTCCATTTGGTCAAAAAACAAACAAACAAATCACACACACAAAAAAAGCCTCAAGCAAGATGACATTTGTACAGTTGCTTAGCAAAAGTTGTCAGACTGCCCGAAAGGACTGGGTTTGTGAAAAGAACAAACTAAGGACTGGCATCAGCTACTTGTGTTCAGCAGCTGGTCCTGAAACACACACAACCTTTAGATGTGTTTTAGGAGGGACCTTCAGTTCCCCCCCAGAGGATCCAAAATTAGATTAGCTCTGTTCAATGATCTAGAAATCAAGCTAGTTTGTTAAAATTTCAGTCCTCTACCCTGCAAGAACACAAAGCCACGAGCATGACAGTGTTGTTTGTTATTTCTGCAGAGAAAGGATGTGACAGTGTAAGAGCTCCTCCAGAACAGCACAGGACCACTACCTGCTTCCAGGAAAGCTTCACTTTTTTCAAAATACTCTGGTGCTATTTGCTTCAGCATGGTGCGGAACAGATGCACATAAGGCAGCTTGCTGATGAGGACCAGAGACTGGAATAAAGGGGAACAAAACAAAAATAGGATTTCAAGTTAATGTTTTCCCTCAGTTCTACTGCAGCTTTGCTAGTTACCCTCAGAGGACGTCAAGGGAGACTTTTCCCACACATGCAAGACAACCACAATTTTGACTACGGGCAACTGCAGACAAACAGCTCCCTAAAGTTACCAGCTTTTTGTTTTTAAACACACACAGACAACTATCTGTTGTGACAGTGGAGCTGGAACACTGCAGAGCTGATGTGAAATTAGGCCAATTTACTATAAACCAGCAACTAGTTGAGGAAGCAAGATACCTTTCCAGTTCCTCTGAGGCCACTGAAAAATAATTAAATTTCCAAATGAGTATTTTCCTAAAAGAATTAGAATTACCTTCTGGAAATAGCCCCTTTTTAATGACTTGTCCCGAACTTGTCTGAAGTACACATAGCCATAGTAATATGCTGAATCCTTCTGCAAGAGAAAGGAAAAAATACAATACAACCACCTGATACTCTCCTCCTTTCTGAAGCATTCAATTTACAGTTTAAAAGAGTATTTCCTTGCAAGCTCCAAAGTTGATTAGACACAATAAACTAGGAGGCTTACTCTGTTTATTGGCATTTTTTTTTATTAAGTACTTCAAAGAGAAAACACCAGTGTGTGAAAACAGTTGTGCTTTCTGGCTTTACTATTTTTATATCTACATTCCCCTGACACACCATGAAACAAAAATAGAAATAACTTCCTGAGGAATAAATCAACATTTATAATTCTGCAAAGCAGCACTAAAAAGACTTTAGTAGTTAAAAACCTCAAAGCCCTGACTTGAAAAGATATAACCTAGTCTTTCAATGTATTAGTTTTATTAAAGATTCCTGAAATAGCAAGGAAGCACATTCACACTTCAAAGATAAAACACCAGCTTACTCCTTCCTACAAACAGGAATTAAAGTATTTGACTCATAAACAGATCAGTTTGAGAACCAGACTCCCACTGGCATAGCTAAAGGCCTCAATATTCCTTATGAATATGATGAGAACAACTTTTTGGCCACTACCTTTTTTAGTTAACTGTTCCAATCTTGAGAGACAGCTCAAGTTTGTTTGTTTGTTTGTTTGTTTTTTAATGAAGTTATAAAGCTCTTCAGATTTCCACAATATTAATAGTTTTTACAGTTTGATCTACAGGTTTCTAATCAATAACAAAATAGGTCTGGTTTTCAATTTAACTCCTTGCAGTCCAAAATCCATAGTAATAAAACTTAAAGAACAGCCAATTAAACTAATTATTATGATGATGATAACTATACTAACATCCTACAACAAATATTTTCTCAGCTTTGATTTTCAGGACTTCCAGTTCAGAGATTTTGCTTTTCAAGCATTAAAGGTGGTGACCCATGAGTCAACATCGCCCAAAAGAAATTAACTTCATTTTTTATTTCCAACCTTTAAGTAAACTGGCAGATCTCTATCCAATTGGTCCAGAAAACAACACAATGAGACTTTCCTTCCAGGAGAGCGTCGAAATCTAAAACAAAACTGTGTGTCCCCAAGACAACCTACACAGGGAAGAGAGAAACAACAAACACTCTTGTGAGTCTGAGCCCTCTTTAACATCAGAACTTGTTTACAGCCAATGAGGTAGCAGTTTCTCTTCATTTATCTTGCACTGCTATTGTGACCATTTATATATTCATACTGCCATAAGTGAACAATTTGGCATATTTGGCAACAGTAAATATTCTGTCTGCAACAAGGACAAAAAAAGTCACTGCCTCACAGGGACTGTCATGTCCTTAAACAGCTCAAGTGGCTGTTCTCTTACTGTTACTAGCCATTTTCTTGGTCTTCCTGTAGAGTTTCAGTCATCTTAAGCACATGTCACTTCTCTACTGACTGGCTGTGCTTTGACTTTTTTTTTGATATCAAACAGTTCATACATTAGTCACACCACAGAGTGCATTATGCTGATCTCCTACAAATCCATGTGCAGGTCTAGGGCTCATCATTTTGGAAGCTCCAAAGCTAATTGCTGAAAACCAAGTGAAACTTCAGTATGACTTCCCAGTAATACCCCCAGGGAGCGAAGTTTCCCTTAATTTCTACTAAATTTAATTTCTTAGAGAAATACGTAACAAAGTACACACATTATTTGCAGTCTGAAAATAAAATGGGGCTAAGTTTGTATCACATATCGAAGAAGCTTTTTCCAGGTGGGTCACAGGAACTGCACAATCAGTATCACTGATACTCTGGTGGCAGTGTTCTCTCCAATGTAAATAGAGAAGCTCCAAAAAATCTTGAGTTCAGGCAGAAGCTGTGCAAGCTGAAGAGAATGCTCATAGGAATAGTGGTAAAGGGACTGCCAGAACCTCAAGGACATACAGGTGTATTACTCTGTCTAGCAAGGGACTGTAAAAAAAGTCTCTTTGGAACACAGTGGTATTAACATGAACACAGCTGAAATCAGCTGAAGGCCATCTTCACTGTAACAATGTAAGTGTTCATGTAAATCACCACAAAAAAATCAATATATTATTAAATTTATAGCTACTGTTAATAGCAGCAAGTTTCTATTTTCTTCCTTGCAAAGGAGATTTGTTTCTCCATGTTGAATATAACTTCTTCTTTGGTGCTCTGCTCTTACAGGTTTGAGACATAATTTGCAAAGACCTCCAGGAAAAAATCGTGACCTCACCACTGATGACCTGAGCTCCTCTCAGCTGTCCTGTCTTAGCCCAGCCAGTGCAAACGGACTGAACAGTAGGGACAGAGCCCCATTCTTCAGGGAACTGTTGATCAACACAAAAGCTCGATTTCATCTTCTCCTGGAGCCTCATACATCAAAGTAGCAAAAGTAGCAAAACACGGAATGATGGGACAACCATCCAATTCTAACAGGTAATGAAAGCAAGTGCTCAGCAATGTGGATTCAATGGTAACAGGAAAAAGCACAACACACGCCAGTAACACAGCACTAAATATTTGCTTCAAGTTTTCCAAGCTAGTTCTCCTCATCCATAGCAAAGAAAAAAAAAACAACCAAACTATTATAAAAACCTATACACAGAAGATCTAAAAGTAAATTACCCTTAATGATTAATATGTTGAAATATCATTCAGGATATGATATCTTCCTATTTAACAAGCTCTTCCAGCAAAGACTGGCAAATGTCTGTTCTTTCTTCAACTATCCATGCAGAGAAGGCAAAAGAGAACTGTACTGGAAAACTTAGCTCAAAACCACAAAAAGTGTTATGATCTAGTAGCTGATTAAATCAATTTCCACCCCTAAGCTCATAGCCATAAGTACTGGAATAATATCTCTTTGTAGCTGTAAAAGAAAAAAGTTTAATTAATCTTTTGAGCTATGAAAACTTAAGGAAGGCTGACCTCAAATTTAGCTGCAAGCTAATAACTTCCTTCACTGCTATATTACATAAAGCTTTTCCTTTTATGTTAAGGACTACAACTTAAAAATAAATCCTACCAGATGGATACACTTTCAGCTCATTTGTGGAAGGCAGGTTTCATTCAGGTAATCCCTCTACCTCATTTGAAACTTCAGTCCAGCAAGAATGATCAAGAACCTACAGTTCTTAACAGGGACATTAAAAAAATAAAAAAAAAGTGGGATTTTTTCCTTCTGAAAGTAAACCCTCCTTACATATACCTATTGGGCCTAAAACAGCTTTACTACACACTCTTTTTTTTAAAAAAATACACAAAAAATGTTAAAAATAAATTAAAAAATTAACCTTTGATCCTAACACATGATTTTGTACCTTCAATATATCTTTTGAAAGTTTGAGGTATTTATGACTGTTACCAATGGGAGTAATAAGAAGATACAGTTAACTCATCTTCTCTTTCAATAACAGAAAGAAACTCCTCCTCTATTTACATACAGTACAGCAAGAACAGGAAAAAAATCTTATTTTTAAAACCATTAAGATAAAGGAGAAAAATTAGCCAAGATATTTTGTAAAGTTACATAGCAGAGAGCTCACACAGATTAAAAAGCACACACAGCTGCACCACCCCCTGTGACACCAGAGCTGTTCTGCTGCAGAGCATCCACAGGCACAGTGAGAGCAGTTACGGGCACGAGGCTGCTACTGCAGGTTTTAACTTTGTATAGAAATAAACAGGAAAGGAAGTGTCCGTATTTCTGCCATAGCTTTTTGCAGGTGGTCCAACCCATCAGCCACAAGCCCCCAGTTTCTCTTTGACAGCTGAAGCAGAAGATGATGCAATAATTTAGCAAGCAGGACCACACACAGCAACACAGGCAGCAAGAATGGAGAAGATACAAGATAGCCCAGGTTTTCCCTTCACAACTGTTCTTTCTAAGTGCTTTTGAATTTAAAACTCACTTTTCACTTCATGAAAAACATACACTTAGTCCTTTATGAGAAGAGGGTTCCATATCCTTCCAACTGCTTTTTTAAATCCTTCAAATTCTGTGTCTACTCTCCTCCCTACAGTCACAATACTATTATTTTATTTAAAAAGTGATATTAAGATGTTCATTCTTTACTTGCCAGGTATTCTGAAATGTCTACGAGTGTGTCATCCAGAAGGTCTCACACATTGACATTCTTGATATTTCACTTACATAAAACACCAAAGAATCCTCAGACCTTACTGCAATGCAGTTACAGCTTTATATTTAACCTCAGCTGAAACATCTCTGTATTGTAATATTAAGATCTATAAATTAGGATTTGATCTAAAGCCTAGAATACATATGTTCAAATATTATCTTTTTTAACACAGCTTAGTCCAACAAGAGATGACACAGTGTGAAGGAAGCACTTACCCGAATTAGAATCTGGAAAAGACAAATAGCAAATATTGGTTTTCTAAAGGGTGGGGAAAAGAAAAGAGAGCTGTTATATTTCCTGAAATTACTAAACTCAAACCAAATTATATACTTTTACAGCAGCCATGACTTACCTCTTTATCTGTGAGTTTGGAATGTGGAGGATATATTACCTACAGGAAAAAAAGATTTATTTTATTTGAAAATCAACCGGGTATAAGCAGTATGCTTCTACTAAATATTTTTACAATACAACACTCAAATACCTGCCTTAGAATACTTTCAATTGTAAGCTATTGATATTATGTCTCTATTTCTAATTTTATATGCTTTTAACTGATCACCCATCTTTACAAGGTATTTTGGATGTCAGTTAAGGACCATGCACATGCATTTAAAAATTCAGAGCACTTGAAATTTTTGGTGCAAGAGGTCTCAAAGGAGAGCAAGATGACATCTTTTAGATTTAACTTTCACATGCAAAATGCAGTAGATGATTCCATGGAAAGCCAACACATATTATTGTCTGCAATCTGTTGTTATGGAAAAGTTAGGTTTGAGTAATCAAAATTCAATGACAAAACACCCTCTATAGTAACACTAACTCTTGCAGGATGTCATTGGCCCCAAATGACTGCTGGGAACTGTGCAAGGTCAAGGACTACACACAAAGTCACAGCTTTTGTAGTTACGGAAAAAAAATAAATCATGTAATAAGTTTTTACAACACAGAAATCAAAAATGATGCAATACAATGAAAGAAACGGAAGCACCACCATTAAAAAAAAAAAAAAAAAAAAAAAAAAAAAAAAAAAAAAAAAAAAAAAAAAAAAAAAAAAAAAAAAAAAAAAAAAAAAAAAAAAAAAAAAAAAAAAAAAAAAAAAAAAAAAAAAAAAAAAAAAAAAAAAAAAAAAAAGATGTACAAAATCAGTGATTATGCAAGTAAGTGAGAAAAGAACACACAGGAAAGACGACAAACCAGAGATACTTAAATTTCAGGTAAGAAGTTCCTCAAAAAAAAAAACCCAATCACCCCAAAACTACTGAAATGGGTGGCTAGCTTGTAAGCAATTGAAATGTAACATAAATTCAAAGGTTATGTTTCAAAGCAGGTTTCAGGGCTTCCAGAGATGGGAACTAGTCCAAGAGCAGTTCAATGCAGGAATGGTAGCTCAGTGTAGAGTCCTCATATTACCATACCCCCAACATCCACTTATCTCATTTAATCTTGTTCTACAAAATGTAAGTAAATTTATCTCCTCATAATATAACACTATCCTGCTCCATAGAAAACAAATACACCCTCTGGCTGGTCTCTGACTAAGCAGGTTTCTGTCCCCTGGTCATAAAGCATTTTTTCCCCCCTAGTCTCTCCTGTCCAACGATGTCCAGCCACAAAACATTATTCATGCAACTAAAGCTGAAAGCAGACATATGAGTGGAACACCTGTATTCTGCAGGTAGCAAACTTATCACCATCTTCTTTCCACCTCACAATATTTTCCTTTAATATCTTATGCTAAGCAGTTCACCAGATGTAACTCCTTCAGCACCTGAATGATGCTGAAATGATCTAGTCTAGTCGGAAGACTGGCATACAAACCAGACTTGAATTCATACTCCTTTTCCTCACTAGCTGGTGTATTTTTCCAGAATTCTAACTTAAACTGAAAGCTAGTTATTCTTCCTGCAGCTATATATGGAAAAAAAAAATTTAAAATCAGGCCTTAGTTATGTAGACACTTTAAATTTCATTTTATGCATGCAGTCAAATTAAGGGCACTGTTAAGTCTGCAGCCAGGCCAGAGTCTGTGCTTGCCTCAGCCACCAAGCACATCCCCTGCCCAAGTCACAGGTTACGCAGAAACAGTCTTTGTTGCTACCACCACCTTATAACAGCAAGGGAACCGAGCTCAGACAGTCAGCACAGTATGCTGGGGTTTTATTTGCATTTCTCATGCAGCCAGCAATGTGTAGCAGTTATGTATTTTACATATTACAATAGTTGGCTTGGCTGAATTTTAGGCCACTCAGCCCTTTAAGAGGACTGAAGGAAAGGAAAAGACACTTTCCCTGCACAACCAAGAGCTTGCTACTAAATCACATGGTGAACAGGGTGAAACAGGATGTGAAACCGATGTGAACGATAATTCTCTCCAGTTTATTTTCCAGCTGTGGGCTCCCTGTGCATTCCCAAAGCAGTGCCGCAGCTGTCTGTGCTCTCTGTACACTCCCAAAGCAGTGTCCCAGCTGCCTCTCCCTGTGCTCCCCGTGTATTCCCAAAGCAGTGTCCCAGCTGTCTCTGCCTGTTGCACAGAGGGCACAGCTGGGAGTCACTGCCCCGGGCCGGATCCAGCTCGAGCTCATGGCAAACGATTCAAACGTGCAGGGACCCTGTTCACGCTCCCCAACGACCCGGTGAACGCTGGTAACTGAGAAGACCACTTGCATTCCCGTTACCGTCACACTCTTTAAACATCTGTAACACCTAGACGCCGTAGAAATCAGCGTCCATGGCATGTAAAGAAAGCCGATGATGTACTTAACACAAATCTTGGCACGCGATGAGAACCATTCCCAAGGGCCCGCTGCCAGGACAAACCGGCACAGTGGGAAGAGCTGCCGAGCACAACCCGCCTCACCCGGGACAGCCGGGCCGGTTCCCCAGGGCGCTCCCCGCTCTGGGGCTCCGCACAATCACGTTTCCACCAAGCTTTTCCTGCTCCTGTGCAACCCCGGGGCCAGAGGAAGCGCCCGATTCCGGCGGGGCCCCGCCGCCAACGCCGCCCGCCGCGGAGCCCCGCACGTACCTCCACGGCCTGCCCCAGCTCCAGGTCGAAGCCCACCACACACACGCAGTGCAGCCAGGCCGAGAAGCGGTCCCAGGGCAGCAGCGACAGGCACTGCTCGGGACTCTCCGGCTCCGCCGGCGCCGCGTCCTCCGCGGCCGCCCCGGCGCCGCCCAGCCCCGGGTGGGTGTCCGGGCCCCGCTCCCGCCGCGACATGGCCCCGACCCCGGCCCCGCCGCGCGCACACACGTGACCGCGCCGCACCGCCCACCACCCCCCCGCACCGCCCGGAGTGGGAGGGGCCAAGCGGGCACCGAGGGGCGGCCGAACCAATCCTGCGGGGAGCGGGGGGGGGGAGGTAGGGGCGGAGCGCCCCCCAGCGGCCCGGCCCGGCCGCTCCGAGCGGGCCCCGAACTGGCTGCGCAGCTTCAGGGGGGGCTTGAGACACAGCAACCCCCGAGAGCCCACGATACAATGTTTCTGCTTAATAAAGTTGCTACTTTATTGCTACTTTATGCCGTGGGGGCAGTTCTGCAGGCAGCTGACCGCAAGGACACGATCCCAGTTTTCTATTCCTCCTGGGCAGGTCAGTGGCAGCCTCTGGCTCGGGACGAGGTGGTCGCTAAGGAATTAACAGGCACACCTGCATCTCATCCTACACAACGCTGAGCACCATTCACAAGTCAGGTGGAAATATCTCACAGGCTGATGGTTGGACAACTCCCTCACAGGAAATTGGGATAAATAAAAAAAGCATCCAAATCTCTTAAAACCTCTTTTAGCGCCTTAGCCAAAATCCAAGCTCTTTATTTAATAATGTAAGAGCTTTCAAATACTCCTTTAGCACTGTCCATCTCCCATTCACATTTAATTAGGAAACATTTTGAAGAGTTAAAAGTGCTAAGTAGCTACTTTATTAAACAAAAACACTCCCCCCTCCTGACCTGTAACTCGTATTATTATTTAATTATTCACACTAGGCTTCTGGTTGACTGCTACTAGCACAGCCTCGGCAGCAGTAAATGCAGACGGGCTGCTTGCCTGAATCACTACAGGCTGGTTTTTGTTTTTTTTTTCTGGATAGGAGTTGCAAATATTAAAACTGAGATACCACATCTATACATACTTAAAATTTATGACTCTTTAGATGCACTGTTTCCTTAAGACCCATTAACAACATTTGTTTATCTATCAAAACCAAACTGCTAGAAATTAAAGCGTGCTTTGATCGTTAGAGTAATCTTCTAGACAAAGGAGGAACAAGCATTTAACTCAGACAAAATTATAATACACAAAATTATTGTGGTAATAATTTAAGATATAGCAGCCTTCAGTTATCGTAAGCCATTAGTGGCAAAGTGGATGTCAGATAGGAAGATAGGAATGGGGTTCTGCAGTGCAGCCTGAGTAGGGCTGTACAGGAAGGCTCTATCTGTGCCTGCTTCAGGTATTTTATCACAACACCATGCAAGACTCACACATTTTTCAAGTAGTTAACTCCTGGGTTCTGTATAAGGTCACTATTCAAAATAAGACATGACTAAGACCGAGCTTCATCGGGTTAAACTCAGCACAATAATTCTGCAGTGGTATTTCATTTGCTTTTTCTATGTGAGAGCTGAAACAGGGCCTGGCCAAAAGCTTCATCGCTTAGTTTAAGGAAAGATACCATCTCTCTGCTTCTTACAAGCCTTCCCTTGTTTACATTTTTATACTTTTCTTTGTTTACATTCTTACTGTCCTAGCCAAACTATAATTTTAGCTGTTATTATCGTGCATGTCCTTTTTGTTTTTGCTGGCCTCTATTTGTAAGTTTTCATGTAAATAAAAAGTACAAATGAATATAAGTAAAATAAGAAGAATAAAGAACTTAGCAAGAGTTATATGCTCTGCTCATTTTTTTAAACAATAACAAGTAAATTAATTCCACTTGATGCTTAACAAATAATCTTTTGGTAGGATAAAGTTAAGAGAATAGAGACACAAACTTTAATAAAAAAGTCACTGAGAAAGAGAGGATTGTCATCTTCTGGAGATATTCCCAGTTAACAGGGAAACACTAGTTCAGGACGATTTTCACCTAGCCATTTCAAATCCATTTTAGTTTTCATAAAATGTGATTATCTTCCTCAGTTGAGAAAGAATATCTGTTGTTTAACACAATAAAAATATTTCTGCATATATTTCAAGTATTGTAACATGTAGAAACAACTGAGACTGCTTTCTCCTACAAGAAGTGTACCAGTGCAGGATGAAATACAGACTTCAAAGCTGGGCACCTATAAAATGAGAATGCTTAGCTACAACTTGCAATACTGACTCATGAAACAGTCATCTGCATATGGAATGTGCCCTTAGAAATCTCCATGAACTCTGCCTTGTTTTGCAGAAAAGCAGTGATCTGTTCACGTAAATATTCGGCACAGTTTGGACAAGAAAGTCTTCTAGAAAAAGCGTCCTCTGTGATGTCAGTTGCTGGAATAAAAACGAGAATAGGCCTGTGTGGGGACAGCTGGATTCTAAAGAGCCAAAACTCTTTAGCGTTTGAGCCTGTCTTGCTTTCTTCCACCCTCTATCTTTCACCTACAGCTGCCATCTCCAGAGCTGCATCCCGCCTCCCTCAGTGGGATGCTTTCTATCAGGTGGCAGCAAATGCTGTGTTGGCTGCTGGCTGGCCTGTTTCCATCAGCTTCAGCAGGGAGTGACTGTGCAGACTGCTCACATCCACGGAGTAACACCAAAGAACTGGATAAACATCATCTGCTCACCTCACCTTCCCTCCTCCACCACCCGCCTTCACATTCCAGTTTAAAGTGGTACTTCATCTGTATTTGAAAATTAGCTCTGGTTCATTTGGAACAAGTAAACACTCACCAAAACTGTCATAATTATTTTTAAAGCATTTTTTCTATTTTTCAGACAGATACAGAAAACATCAGACATTTCAAAAAGTCAATTTTAATATTGACTTTTTATTTGACATATTAAAAGAAAAGCAATTAAGGCTGGTTACACGATGACTCTTATGCTCAAACAGTAAAGTAATGAAAATGCCAGATATATCAACTTAGCTAATTTCATTTGAAATTCAGAAACACTGTATGTAACATTAGTTATATATTAGCATAATACTGTATTAATGGAATGCCTATTACATTATATTTATATATATACACAAAATACATGTATTATTAACATAAAATAAAACATAGATTGTATATATAAATAGATAGAATATATATAGCATAATAAACATTTTATATAATTTCATAACATTAACATATTTGTTGCATAACGTAAATTGAATAGTATATTCAGTATATGCTTACTACATATATTCCATTAATGTAACTGTCTATTATGTTGGTAAGACACTCATTTCTATAATGGGTACAAGTATCTTTTAATAAGCTTAACCAAGACTAGAGATAGGAACAGGGAAGGATCTGAAAGAAAATGAGATAAATGGAAAATCTACCTGACAAGAGAGGATTAAACTTTCAAAATTAATGCTGAAAGATAATGTAATTGTTCTTTACATAATCAGTTACAGAGTTAAAATATCAGGAACAGAAAGTAAGTCTGAAACTAAAGAACAATAATAGCATTAAAATAAAAAAGTGTAACCACTTCACTAAACCTGGGGTGATAATTAGAATAAAATTTTTAATCACAGGAGAAAACTTCTCTGAAACAGATTCTTTCTTTTTAACAAGTTCAGCTTGATTCAGAACATTTCAGAAGCTACTTCTGAGGCAAAGTGGTTTTGCAGAATATACATTAGTATGTAAATAACAGTTCAAACTTTGATATACCTTTCCACATGTGGTAGTAAATGCCTTCATAGATTGTAATTTTAAAATGTGGTATGGCTTAAAAGAGTGCAATTATACATAGAATTTGTTGTGTTTCTGAAAACCAATACAAAATTGATTTGGTCAATTGCTTATGAATGAGTTTCACGGATGAGAACTCCATAGAAAGCTGAGCATTTCCATCTGTCTCCTTACCTGTCTAACAAACACTATCATTTTGCTTCGTAATGTTTTTACTAGAAACTGAACTTTTGCTATACAGCATGCATCTGTCATTCCACATGTAACAATCCCTCGAGGCAGGATCTCCCACTAAGCAACTGGTTCACAACACCTCTCCTCTGAAAATTTAATCTGATACATGTTAATTATTTTGGTAGCCTGTTATACCATCACTGCACAGTACTCAGAAATCTGGCACTGAGTTTCCTATAACCATGCTCAGTGTTTTTCTTTTTCAGCCAGTTACACTCAGCTTAGAATTCCCCACAGGCTTCCTGCAGCAAAAGATCTCATTTTTCATCAAACCATTAAGATTCAACACTCTCAAACCAAACTCCACGTGTTTTTTCAGGTATGCACATGAACTCCCTCTGCTGCATTTCATCCTCCTGACACAGACACCAGCTCTTCGGGGGACAAATGTTCCCTTCCCCTTCCCTTCCCCAAGATGCCTATGGAGAGGCTGTTTCTGCCCTCAGCTAGGACGACTATCATAACATTTTTATGGACTTCCTGCCCAGAAAAAGGATGGACACCTCAGTGGGATCCTGCTGCCCTTACCCAACATGGCTGCGAGGTGCTCTGCCCGTTTCAGCTGTCACAATGGTTTGCAGAAGCCAAGCAGAAGCTGTCACATCCTCCTCCTCCTCCCCCAAGCATAGCACAGCCCTTCACACCAAACTCTTCATCCACCTGTTGCTTCCCACAGTTCTAAGAGGGACACTCTCTGGTAAGCATCAAACACCTCATAAAGTACTCATACAGTAATTGGTATCTTCATTTCAGAATGCAACCGCTTTCTGTATTTTCAGCTTAGCCTATGACTCAGCCCCTGATAAATTCTGAACTCATTAGGCAATTTGAAATAGGAGTTTAAAAGTATGAAGGATAACTAGACCCATCCAGCTCCTCTAAGAGCTGGCACTCACGTAGAGGAGGGCTCAGATTAATGCCCTTGATGAAAAGTAACTCGGTTGTTACACGAGGCATTTGGCAGTGCCAAAAAGAGCTAGAAAGGCAGCTGGCACATTCCATTGCTTTCCCCATGAGACTGTCAAAATGGGATTTCTCCAGGGGATGAAGAAGGGTTTAGGATACCAGCTATGCCAGTGGCTTACAGTTTAAAGGACACAGATGCTTAGAGTATTAGTTTGTTCCACTGCTCGCAGTGAGGCTTGGGAAAGACCCTGTGCAGACAATACAGTATGGAATCTATTTGAATCTCAATAACAATATCTAAAAATTACAAATACTTAGAACATCAGAAAAAGATGTCCAGTGCTCAGTTTATTATTTTGACTCTGTTCTCTTAGGTCCTGTAGATGGTAATGGATCTTCATCTCTAATTTTACTTTCAAGCTCCTTTCCCCATTAAACACACACATCTCATAAACATTCTTTTCATTCCACCTGTATAACCACTTCATAACACTTGTAGTACCCACTGAACCAACACCGGTAGTACCCCTTGTTCCCACTTTTTCCACCTTTGCAAATCCAAAGTGCTCTCCATTACTTTTACTTTCGTAACTCTCTCCCTCAAATACAATGCCTAATGGACTTCACGTTCTCATGTTCATGTCCTTTTTCTTTTTATATCCCTTTCCTTCTCCCCTTTGATTACTTATGGCACCTTGTGTGCTGTAAGAAATAGGCATACTGAACTTGCATTTATTAAAAAAATTAGTAAGTTAGGATTATATGTATCCCAATAGTATAATCTTGTAAACAAGCTGATGAAAGTCGTGAAGTCATGTGCCAGCTATTTTTTTTGTTTCCTCCTGTCAGGAAAATTAAGATTATGGATAAACAATCCTAAAACTTCCATCTATCAGATGTTTTTTTTTGTGTTCAAAAATCAGACTTGTCTTTAATCTTGAATTTAATTTTTTTGCTTCAAACACAGATGCTCCAGTCTGGTTGTGCTGTCTTTTTCTCATTGGATTATTAGAAGAAAACTAGGCTGTAATGAATAACATCCCCCTTCCCCAAATCACAGTGCAGTCAAAAAGAAAGGGAAAAAAATTAAGATAGCTCCTGAGATTTTCCTGTGCCACAACTAAAACCACTCGTGCCTTGTGTCTCACACAGCACTGCCTTACCTCGATTCTTGCTTTCCCCCTCGTCCCTGGAGCTGCCTGGCCCTGCTCCACTCCTCTCCTCCACGCTACTTTCTGCCATCAGAGAACTCTCCCATGTCCCTAATCCTAACACCTTGTCACAGGGTAATTATAGCGCTGGCACAACCCCAACATCTATCTTATATCCAACAATTTCCACTTGTTTGCTCAACAGGGAATGACGGAATTAAAAATGAATTCGGACCGGAGAGACCCGTTCAGCACCAATGACCTTGACAAAGTCACCTTTCCTTGGCTTCTAGAATATGGGGACAAATATAATCAAAGATGATGCTCCGTGACTTACTGAGGGAAGACACTGCACCAGTGACCCCACCCCAGTCCTGACCCTGTCCCTGCAGTCACCGCTCCAAAGCTCCCCCTGGTCCAGCTGCCAATTTGCAACCAGAGAAGGCAAATAGGGCCAGCATTCCTCCCGCCCCGGGACACGTCAAACCACACTGCGGCTTCCAGGGATTTCAACCTGGGATCATAAAACGAGCAGAAGAGCACGGGGAAGGCAGGAGGATGCCCAGGAGACTCCTGCGAGCTCTGCTAAGAATGTGTGGCCCCATGTTCTCCTCAGAGCTCCCCTATTCCACAGAATCACACAATACCCTGAGTTGGGAGGGACCCACAAGGCTCACCGAGTCCAACCATCAGCCCTGCACAGGACACCCCAAGAGTCCCACCACGTGCCCGAGAGCGTTGTCCGAACACTCCTTGAGCTCTGGCAGCTTTGGGGCCGTGACTGCTTCCCAGCGAGGCCTGGTCGGTGCCCGACCGTCCTCTGGGTGAAGAATCTTTCCCTCATATCCAACCTAAACCTGCCCTGACACAACTCTAGGCCGTTCCGTCTCCCTTTTAAATAAGGTCTGACGGGCCCCGCTCGCTCCCTCCCTCCCTCCCTCCCGGCCAGGGCACAGCCGAGGAGAACGGGAGGGGAAAGCGACAGCATGGGGCCGGGGGCTCACTCACCTCAGCTCCTGCCCCGTACTAACACGTCCCAGCCGCGCCTTTCCAGCAATAGCCCCTCTCCCCTTTTCCCGCTCCCCTTTCCCGGCTCATCCCATCGTGCCCCCCGCGTTCCCCCCCGCCCCATCCCCATCCCAGCGCCCGGAGCGGGGCGGGGCCCGTGCGTGCCGCAGCCTCACCGCTCCCAGCGCGCATGCGCGGGGCGCGCCGGTGCGCACGCCGCCCGCCCCCGGCCCCGCCCCGCCCGGCCCCGGCGCCGCGGCCACACCGGGAAGGGCTCCAGGCGCTATGGCGGCGGCTGCGCGCAAGGTAAGGGGGGAGCGGGCGCGCCCCGGGCCGCCCGCGGGGCCTCGCCGAGCGGGACCGGGGCCACGCGTGGGGCCGCGCCGAGCGGGACGCGCCTGACCCGGTTTGTTTTCGGCCCCGCAGGTCGGAGGAAAGTTCCCGCGGTCGGCGGCCGCTTGAGCGGCAGGAGCGACCGAGCGGGAGCGCCCGGGCCCGGCCGCCAGGCCTCTCCCGCCGGCGGGGCAGCGGAGCGGCGCTGGGCGGGCGGAGAGCGCGGGGGTGCGCAGCGGGCCCGCCTCATGCGCAGCCACCTGCGGAGGGGCTGAGCGGAGCTGCCGCCGCCGCGCCGGGGGCTCCTGGCGGGCACTGCCCGGGGCAGCCCCCGCCCGCCCCGGCACCGCCGCCGCCGAGGGACGGACGGACGGACGCCGGCCCTGCCGCCGCCAGAGTCACCGCCGGGGAGCGACCTGTCAGCGCACCTCACAGGCCGGCCCCGAGGACCCTTCTCACGCGCTGGTTTGTCCCCGGGAGAAGGAGAGTTGGGAGCTCTCTCCATGCCTTATCAAGTTCCTTATCTGAGCGGCTGCCAGGCGCTCTAGACCAGTTCGACTTTATCTGGTGCAGGGGAGCAAAACAGTGTATCTCTCGCACCCCATCCCAAATCGAGGACCACCTATTTTGCCGTATTTTAATTCACGAAGATGCTGAAATGTGGATTGCCGTGCGAAGCAGCTAGATCCCTGTTGTGGAGCGAGGGCTTCGTATTCACCTTCCAGCTCCCGGTCTGTGCTCTGTGAGAGAGGACACTAATCTTCCTCCTTCATCCCTCTTCCCTAAACCTTTCCTTGCTTCCATGTTGCATTGGTCAGACTTTTGGTCAGTGTTGTTTACGGAAGGGGAGGGGAAAGAAGGCAGTTGAGGTTACAAACAAAAGTACTTGTATGACTCATCTACTTGGATTTAAGACATTATATCCTTCTTTCAAGGGGCCTTTGCTTCTCTCTGAAGGAATCAGATGCTTATTCCTATTCTTCCAGAGGAGGATGGATTGAAAATTGTCCATTTTAGACTTTTTTTGGGCCACTGCTGATATTATTAAAGACATAATGGGGCTTTTTCACTGGATTATTGCCAGGATTAGTTTACACACTGAAACAATGAGTTGTTAGGTCTCTCTTACGATAATATTTGTCCTGCTTTAATATAAAGTTGCTGCGGAGGTGCATTTAAAATTGTGGAGGACAGTCTGCATCAGAAGAGGCTCTCTTCGTCTCTGGTTGGTGTGGCAACCAGCAATCTGTCCTCGATGCCTTCAGCCTTGGCCATCTTCACTTGCCGCCCGAACTCTCATCCGTTTCAGGAGCGTCATGTCTACCTGGACGAGCCCGTCAAGATCGGCCGCTCCGTGGCTCGCTGCCGGCCAGCCCAGAACAACGCCACGTTTGACTGCAAGGTGCTCTCCAGGAACCATGCTCTTGTCTGGTTTGATCACAAGACAGGCAAGGTAAGATGTTTTTCTTTGTTTAAAAATATTCTGAACGTTGGCTTTAGCAAGCCCCTCCAGGCTGCAGATCACCCCGCTTTTGCTGTGATAAATATGGTTGCACGTGGAAGGAGTACAGTTTGTGTTAAAATGATTATTTTTCAGGTAAGTTGGTGATTTCTGACTAAGCAGAAACTTTAAATAAAGCACATAAAACTAACAATTGAAAATAGTGATACGTACTGAAAAACTTGCATGTGTATTATTCATTGCTGGAAGTAGGTGATTTTCAGGTGAGTCATACAAGTGTGAAGGTACAGGCTTGTATCAATATATTGGTGCAATAGTATTTGTTCAAATGCTGAGAAATTACCGTTTTATCTGAGTGTGGGAATAAATCTTGTTGTGAGGAGTGTCAAAAAATGTCTTTAAAAAACCCTACTGTGTTTGGTACCCTCACTCTTCCTACTCATCCTTTTGAAATTTTATAGAGTATTTTGTTTTGGTCTGGTAGAAGTTTTGTTACTGGTAGCAGGAGTGTAGCAAGTGGCATACAAGGTGTATTTTCTCATTGATAGAGAAAATGGTTTTAAAATACATCCTGTGTTGCCTTCACCGTTCCTCTCCCAAGGCTGGCGATCTTGTTCAGTGAAATTGAGGGGTTCTGTAGTGCGTGTTTTGTCCACTAGGGATTGAACTGGGACAAGTAAAGTTGTTTTACTTTGTGACTGTCAAGTTATTTTTAAATATCCAGCAAGAAATGAACAAAGTGCAGACCTCAGTTGATCAGCACTGTATTTTTTTCCGAATATATTCATGTTACACCCTGGAACTTTATGTGCTCTAGATCAGCTGATTGTTAACTTTACACCATGCCCTTCTATGAAATGCAGTCAGTTTAGCTCTGGATTTTAAGAATAATGTGGTCTGTAATTAGTGCAGGTTTTTTAGTAATATGATGCAGCATGAGGAGCAGTGCAAGGCAGTCAAAGTTCTTAAACCTTCCATTGTTAACTATCCCGTGTTATGCAATACTTGGGCATGATGGGACAAGACAAGCATTTAATTTCTTAAGGCTGGGTTATGGCATGGCTTTCAAGTTACCTGCAGGTAATTGTGCAAACTGCTATCTGTATGAAGTGTCTCATTAAGCATTTTGCTTTGGCTCTGCTGTGTATGTGATGTGCATTCTCAGACACTTGAAAGCTTAGATGCTTGAAATACTTTCAGTTTAAGCTTAGTTTTTAACATTTCTTGACTCAGCTAAGTAAAATGCTCCAATTTATTGTGCTGTCTTTAAATTAGAAAATGTTATGCAGATGATGTAGATTTTTGTCAACATTTCTCATGGCTAACAAAGATTTAAGACCCCCCCCCCCCCATGCTATATTATGTTTACAAATAGTCCAGCCATATTTAAGATGGTTAATTTGACAAAGCACTGAGTGTCTGCTGACTTATAGACTAGCTTCAAGGACTATCAGCTGTGGGTTTCTTGGTTTGTTTTTAAATTTCAGCTAGCTTTGGCTTTTCTAATGTAGGTCAAACTTTATATGCTTATTCATTTCGTCTGTCTGTTTTAAAGTAGCAGATTGGCAGTAGCAAGTAAGAGGATGATACGTGATAGCTCTTGAGATTCCATGTGAAGATTTGGTGGGGGTCTGATGAAAATTGCCCAGGTGGGGATCTGTAGCCACAGTGGAGTGTTGCATGTTAGAGGTGGTGGTGCTGTAAGAGGTCAAAAGCCTTGGTACAGCAGTGTGGAGAATTTCAGATTCTGTGTATGTTTCTTGGCAACATGGTCTGGTTTTTCATCTGGTAGAGTATCTGAATTGTGAGATGGTTGGAGGAGAGGGGTAAATGCATCATTAGAGATAATGGATATCAAATGCTGTTGTGAAAAAGCAGGTGGAAGATATTGATAAATACAGGCTTGATCCTGAATCATAAGAACCACTTTAAAGAATTCTGTGGTGTTTTCAAAATACAAACAAAAACTATGCCAGAACATCTGCATGCAGGAACATATATTATCATTGTTTACAGAACTGCTAATAGGCACATCTCGTTTAGGAAACTGTCATTATCCTATCAATGACCTAAATTTAAACCTGCTCAAATTGTTTTTGTCATGGTGTTTGTAAACATTTTTTAGAAGCTTATATACAGGTCCTTTATCAATTCTGGGTTTTTTGAAAGATAAAAGATACTGAAATGTTAATTTAGTAACAGAATAATTCAAAATGGTTCATGAGTGATCTGGAACTGCAGTTTCATTAGTTGTGGACTTTGGCCATACCAGTTTCTGGCATTCCCAGTCGCTCGGTCTGCTCTGTGCTGCCTCTTGAGCTGCCTTTCAGTTATACTCTAATAGTCCTTTTTTTTTTCCCTGAGGGTTTGGAGTTCTGTTTTATTTTAGTGAAGCATGTGAGTGATCCTGTTTACTACATGGTCTGTAAACAATTTTATCGGCATAATCTCTAAAGAGGGGTAGAACCCCAAGAGAGAGAGCATCAGTAAACAGTGGCAAGGGAACTCCACAGTGTTTTTTCTGAGGCAGAGGTAGGCATAATTTGAAGTATGTCACATAAGTAGACCAAGTTGAAGATGACATGTTACTTGCAGTTGAAAGATGTGAATGTTTACTTTGTATAAAGGCACTTGAATTATGCATGGAAAAAGTTATGTGCTCAAGGAGATAATGTGTATGTAACACCAGCATTATTAAGGATGAAAGTAGGATGAGTTTTCAGGATCACCAGTAAATAGCAATTAAAAGCAGATACTTAAATTTGGATTTGCTTTTTGAAATATTTTTAACATAATATCTAAGCTTAAATGTGTGTAAGATGAAGGTGGGAGGAGATAGTGGTAGGATTATCTGTGCTTGGACTTTTTCTGTGTTTAGTAATACTTTTATAGACAACCAGTGAAATGCCTCTTTTTTGCTTTTGTTTGTAGGTTGAGCACAATAACCTCTTACGAATTTTTCATATAGTGATGGAAAACTACATTTGGAATTAATTTTTTTTCATTTTTTTAGTAATTACAAGTTAATCAATCTGGGTTTTTTTAGAGATGCCTGAAAAAGTGAGTCACTAGATATGTAGGAAGTAGATGTTGTGCTGAGCATGGAGTGTTCCCAAAAGTGTGAATCAAAGCAAAAGGAAAAGTGGGCTATAGTTCAGAAAATGTAAATGTGTTTGTTCAGCTTATATCACTGCATATAGGAAGAAAGTCTTTCAAATTGCTAAACTGAAATAGTCTTAAAGTTTGGCTTTTTTTTCAGCTTTGTTTCCATTTTTAAAAATAAGCAAGTGGAAAACCCTGGAGAATTTGTATGTGACTTCTCCCAGGCTGAAATGCTTCTGACAGATGTGGTAGAAGCTTTTAGAAGAAACCTGAAGCTTCCAGCAGATATCCAGGCTTTCAAAAATTGGAATTATTCAGTGCCTTAGATTTGTTGTGAGTTGCTATTATAAGTACCTTTAATAGGGAATTCATTGCCACAGTTTGCCTAAGGAAACTGTGAAAAATAAAGTATTTTCTTAGATCAAAAGGACTCCAAGTAACTGGTCATTTCTAATAACTGAAAAAAACATGTGTAGGCACAAATTTCTCTGTTAATGGTATCCAGTAGTACTGCTTTTGTTTAATTCAAAGTGAATATGAGTTAAATTGAGCACATTTGTAGTATCTTGGTGACAGAAACACTGACTAGTATGTTGGAAGCCATAGTCCACATAATAGTAAATGAAATTTATTAAGGCTGTGCTTTATGGCTTCTAGACTTAAAATATGTGAGAGAAAAATGTTACAGGATACTTCCTGCACCCTCTTTAAGGAAAACAAACACAAACTTCCCCACTCCCCAGGAAAAACCCACCCCTCAAAAAACTTCAAAACAACAAACCAAAAAAAGGACAAAATAACCAACCAAAAAATCCTAAACCCCAACAAACCAAACACAAACAACGAACCCAAAACCCAACACCTCAAAGCAACCACCCAAAGGTACAGCCAGGGAATTACAGACTGGCTGGCTTGCTTTGAGTCCATGGGAAAATCATGGAGCAAGATGTGAAACACTTTTGTGGGCACATGAACAAGATGGTTTGGTAGTGGTCAGTGTGGAGTTGACAGGGGTAAATCATGGCCTGGTGAGTCCAATTGCACTGTGTGATGACTCATTTTGTGGGCAGGGCACACTCTCTGCCCTGCCTTTAGCAGGGCTCTTGGCTGTTCCCACAGTGACCTGTGTAAGTTTGGGCACTGCAGTCTGGGTGTACGAGCGACTCGAGCAGTACAACAGAGCTGGTTTGGGATGGGGCTCCGTGGGGGTGCTGGGCTGGGGTGCTGGTGCCGAGCAGGATACGGGGTCAGTGCTGTGAGCTGTTCCTGTTCAGCGTTATTATCAGTGACTCGGGGGACACAGTGAAGTTTAGTCGAGTTTGAAGGTGACACTGTATCTGTTGGTGTGAGGGGCAATGAGCTGATATGCTCAAGGGCACGGCTGCCCTCCAGAGGGACCTGACCTTGCTGGAGGAATGGGCAGACAGGAGCCTGAACAAGGACAAATGGGAAGTCTGCGTGTGGAAAGGAAGAACCCCTTGCAGCTTATTAGACCCTGTCTGGGATACTGCATCTGATTTTGGACCACCAGTGCAAGAAATACATTGATAAACAAGAGTTGAAACATTGGATGGGTTCTCTTTGTGGTGTGTTGTGCTAAGGATAAAAGTATATTGATCATGAAAGAAAGAAAAAAGGAAATATGTTTTTCACTCAACATTAAGAATATTTTGTGGATATCAAGAATTTGGTAATATTCTGGTATTATAGAGCGCCTTCTCTAGATATCCTATTTGTTCAGAAGTATTTTAATAAATCTATCTTAAAAATTAAGTGGGATATGAAAAATGGTATTTAGAGCTGCAGGATTTTGGTAGGAGACTTTTTTCCTGCTGCTTCCAATAGAGATTCCTCTATGATACTCTGGCCTATTTAGTGTTGATCTGTGCAAGGGATATTTAATTTCTCATGTATCAGTAGCATTTATTTTGGTAGATACCATGTCTGTTATTTATTTTTTCCTCTACTGCATCTTTTCAGCTTTCTGTTAGAATTTTTGAGAGATGAACAGATGTTTTATTTTTCAGTACTCCTGATGTTGCTGTGGCCTTACAGTCTGCAGTGAAGACACTTTATCTTCCAAACATTGAATGTTTGCTCTGATGCACTGAGGTAAAACTCCAGTGCGTGGTGCTTTTGGTAAGAGGGTGATGTCAGGCAGCCCTTACTACACCTGTTAATATGTTTATGTAAGTCCTTTTCACCCTCAGTGAACTATCCAATTTTATGGTGATGTGATCATGAGAATATTATGGGGTAGAGAGCTCTCCCTTCTGCCAAAGCTCAGCACCATACTTTTCGAACCCAGTGTAGGAGTGCGGGCGGCCATTTATAGTAGGGGTAAGTCAGTGCTGACAAGGATTTCCCTGCAGAGATACCATCTAGAGCCACTGCTGCAGAGCTAATACTGTAATTCTTGGAGCTCATCCATTGCAGTCATGATGCATCTATCCTGAGCCAGGAACACCAACACATTGATTGGGTTTTAAAAACAAACAAAAATCCCTTTTGTATTTGCAATGAATTTTTACAAACCTCAAATGAATCAGGTTACTTAGTAGGCATGAAGGCCAGTAAATGTTTTCCTTAGATCTCTAATAGGATGGTCTTGATTTGCTCCTTGTCTCAGGCTCATAAATGTAAAACCTTGCTTTCCTATTTTATATAATCAAAGTGGTTCTTGACATTTACTTTTTCCCATGCTAGTTGCAGCAATCTGTTGATCATTTGCAGGTGGATTTATGTTGCATTGGAAGAATACTTTGATTTGGCTTTACCTTCTCATTTTTCTTACTGAATCTGAACAGTTTCTGTTGCTTATTTATCTAATTAAAGTAATTGAATTTATGTATGCTGTAAGGGCCATGTGGGTGAGGAGTGTCTGTCAGTGGGCTGCTTTGGTAGGGTTGATTTGAATCTCATCTAGTTAGAATTCAGCAAAATGTGCTGCTAAAGATTCAGCTGTTTGGTTGCATTTTGGGTTTTGTCATTTCTTTTAATAGATAATATAAAGTGAAAATGGTTATTGTTTGTGGAACCTGGCCAGTGCAAAGGAAGGAGGAATGCTGTCTCCATCTCTACAGCCAGCAATTTTACAGTCTATCGCTGCTAAATTATACGATTGTTTGCTGTCTCTGGATTTTCTTTTGACTCACATCAATACTTGCTTCCCCTTAACGCTCTCACTTGCTGAGAGTTTGGATTATCCAAGGGCTCTGAGTTTTGTTAGATCTTGCTGTGACAATCATTAACGTTCCAAACTTGTTGCTTTCCAGAAATGTTTCTGCTTGTGGCAGAACTGTTGGAAGAAAGCTTTGCTGCATTGTCACTTTTTTGTTGAATATAGACAAGTGTTTTTTCAGTCTGCTTTAGGACTGGGAACATCAGGCAGAGAGAGAAGTTGGACTGTACCATCTTAATTCCCTGCAGGAAGACATATCTGTCTGCCAGAGGCCCAGAAGAGTTTCCCTTTTTGAGAAGGAAAATCACTGTGGTGGAGCCAGACAATTAATTGGATACAATTTCTATGTTGTATTGTACCAGACTGGTATGATTGAGCAATGTCTTAGTTTATTTCAGTCCTGAGAAAGTATAAATAAATGATGAACTTGCAGCAGGCTTATAATAGAAAGTCCAAAATCCTGTAGTAACACTGTAGTTGAGTGGAAAAACACAGAAAATGCTAGCAGTAATTTGACCTTTTTTTTTTTTTAATTTTGTAAAAAGTACTGGGATTAGTCAAGGGTAGTTTAGGGCATGAGCAGTTTATAATATCTTTGCAGAACTAAGGAACATTTCAGTATTGATAGTTGAACTATGGTGTGTAGTGGAGGGAAATAGCTGCTATTGAAAGATCTTTTAGGTTATAAAATAACATTACCCAACCATGGGAGAGACTGAAGAATTGGCAGTGGGATAGACTCAATTGCAAAAGTCCTAATAATGTAAAATAGTGAGAATTTGTAACTAAATACAAAAATATTGACAGTATTGTGCTACTGTTAAAGTAAGTTTGTCCCCAGTAGGAACACCTTGTTCAGTTTTAGTTTTCACATAATAATTCAAATGTGTTGGAAATATTATTGACAGAAAGTTCAATATAGAAACCATGCAAGGTCTCAGATAATATAGAGGCTTTATAAGAGCAGACAAGTGACCTTCTGTTCTTGTGTTAAGAGACTACTGAATAGAAAACTAAGAACGAAGTTACTAGTGCTGTATATTTTCATAATTGCAGGTGTAATATTTCTTCCATGAAAGTAAAATGAATGCAAGAGCTTAAGATGCAAAAGCTGTGTGTGCTTGTGAACTATGTTGAGTAATAACCTTTTTAAAGGAAGGAATGGAAATGCTTATGTTTCAAATCCGAGATGAAAAGCTCTGTTATGGGCCAGATATTTGTACAGCAAGTTCTTTTGAGGACATTTGGTACTGGCTGCTGCTATTTGTATATGCCATTAGTCTTATCTGATAGGCAGTTTTGGCTCTTACCTGGCCCTTTTCCAAAGTTGTTCCTTTTCTGGAAGTTGAGCAAAATTAACAATATTGCATCAAAGGCTAAGTTTTAGAAAAACCTTATGTTTAAACTTAATGCTCTGTAAGAGGTTTAACCACAGCCCAGCAGTTTGATCATTATGCCTTGCTTTCTGGTTTTTTAATTGCTTTTCTTGGAGTGTAATCCTTAATTGTGTAGGTTAGAAGCCAGAAGTCAGATCTCTTGGTTTTGCGAAGCTGGGATTTTAGCCTGCCTACCTTTTTGCCTTTTAAATTTCTGGTGACCTTTCCCAGTAACTCCTGGTACAATTAACTGTCATTCTCTCATTTTTATTTGTTTTTTTGTTGTTGTTAGCTGTAACAGTTGCCTGAACTTATGGGCAATAGAATTGCAAATAAGTTTCTGTAGTGTTACTTGTGATATTATTCTGGCATTGCACTTATACCTGCTCTTTCCAGGTGCTTGAAGGATATGAAAGCTTTCAGGAGGCATAATGAATTATTTGTAATTCTTCACAATTTTAACTTTCTTATTTAAAAAAAAAAGCTTTGCTTTTTATCTCTGATTGTGAAAGAATCCATTCTGCAGCCAAATTATTTTTGGAGGTCTTTTATCTCTGTAGGTAATTGCAACTCCTTGTTGTTTTCTTGCTATCATTACAGGGATTCCTCTTGCTCTATGCCAGAGGGTTTTTAAGGTTCTGTCAATATTAACATATATTTTTAAGGGGCAAGGAATAAGTTTAATGAAGTTTCTTTTGTTTCTGTGGATTCCAGAACTTCTAAGTCATTGAGTAGTTAGGGTGGTATCTACTTTGAGGGAAGTTACAGGACTGTGAACAAGCACAGCCAGTTCCATGATGTGGATGAACTGCCAGAAGAACCAAGGTTGGTGTGGACCTCAGGAGGTCGTCCAGTCCAGTCTGCTGTTCCACAGCAGGTTTGAGCACTTGAGGTTACTTTTGGACTTGGGGTAGAATTTTGAGTGCAAATTAACCCCTACCAGCAAAGAAGCTTCTGAGGTCACTGTCAGACAGATTTCCTGGGTGGGTGAGCCTGTGTTGCTCTTGTCTGAAATTATGTTTTAACTTTCAGTGTGTGTATGTATAGATAGAAGGGAGTATTATGAAATATCTGGAGTACTTCTTTTATAGTGTAACCTAAAGTTACATCAAAATCTGTCAGCTACATGTTAAAAGAATTTCTGGAGGAAAAGAAGGACTAAATGAAAGGCATAAGAATGTTCCTAGTTCCACCCCTAATTCCATAAGAGTGGAAATAATATAACACTTTCACTTGTAGCTGTCAACCACTACTTCCTTTTTAAGAACTCAAGGGGGAAATTTATTTTTTTCAATCTTCCTCTTTGAGGACTTTTCCTAGACTGCATATTCCAGCACTTGTAAGAGAAAGCCAGGAATACAAATTGTCGTAGAGGGGGCATATTTGTTTTTGGAGTCCCTGTAGTTGGTTGACATTAGGTAAAGCTACTGGTTGAGCTTTGGTAGGTACAGAAGTACTGTCTGTGGCAGTGAAGGCTGGTGATTTGGTCCCTGTGATTAAAGGGAGAACTGATAGGCTGCTATTTATACTAATAATACATTACCTATAACATGGAAAGGCGTGTGGGTGTTCTCAGTCTCTGGAATGCTCTTTATCCACAGCGTCATCCTGATCCTTCGTTACGTTGATGAACCTGGCTGTTAATTTGAACGTTAAAAGTACGTAATGCTGTGTTTGACTAACTTTTAACTTCTGTGTAAACAGAAGGGAGTATGGTTTTGGAGCTTTTTGTACTTGAACAAATGCATTGCATGGCCAGCCACAAGGACAGCCTTTCTTTCCAAAGTCCTGGATTGTTTTGGGATCTGCGTGCATGTGCTGCCTCAGTGCCTGAGACCAGCACAGACTGCACAGCCATCCCACTGCAGGATATTGCCTCCTGGTAAATTCACTGCAGATCTACATTTTTGCTGCAAGTTGACCTTCTCTAACCCCGTGTTCCAACAGTGGGTTTGGGAAGGGTTAGTTTGGCAAAACACTGCACCAGCACAGCTGTCCTGCTTTCTCTGGGCCACTCTGGGACATCCAGATTGCATTCCTGAGGGCTCTTCAGGTCACCCTGTTCTGGGATTTTGCCTGCTTTACAGGTCACTGTAAATGTGCCTGCAGTTGAACAATTTTGGATCCAGGTGTGCAGGTAAGAGGGTTTTTTTGATCTGGTTATCAAATGCAAGTGTGCTCATTTTCCATCGTCCTTTTCCCACACAGCTTTATGTTGAAAGTTCCCAGGATAAGTTTGCTGGATAAATTTTAGATGATGATCTAAGTTTTATAAACTAATATTAAAGGCTCTTGATGACTACTCTTTATTTTGAGATCTGTAACTTATCCTCTCTTTGATGTGTTTCGTAGTTTAAACTTGCTGTACACATCTTCTTTTATAATTACTGTTTCGTATTTCCAAAGGATTTACAAAAATAATTGCTTTGTAATATCCTTTAAGACCTCTTATGTAGATGTAGGTTTGAACCTCATTTTAGGGTACCTGTAATCTTGTAGGATTATTTGAGGGACTGGATCTGCTTGCTGATGTTGTGCCTCAAATTAAGTCTGCAAGGTGTGTTATACAGTTCTGCTTCAAGTATTGCCTCAGTTATTAGACAGGTGAGCAAAGCTAAGTGGACACTTTCTTATCCAGAACAAAACTTTTCACACAATAGAAGGATTTAAGAAATAGTAAGTGTTTGCTTATACTTGTGAACATTCTTTGCTGTTTTGATTTTTTGACCCATATAATTCCTGCTCTGGGGTTTTCTTTCCATAAAGCTGGAGATGATACAGTGAATGGACAGGACCAACCTGCTGCTGATCAAAGAATCACTGAATGGCCTGAGTTGAAAGGGACCTTAAAGATTGCCTCGTTCCAACCCCCTGCCATGGGCAGGGACACCTTCCAGGTTGCTCAGAGCCCCATCCACCCTGGCCTTGAACACTTCCAGGAGTGGGGCATCTTCCAGTTGTTGTTTGTTTTGTTTCTCCTCCCCCATCATTGTTCCTTTCATGGTCTTGTTTCTAACTTCATTGCACTCATTCAGTAGTAAATTAGTTGTTACTAGTATTATTTATTAATTATTCTAATGCAATAGAATTTCTGTCAGTACTTTTAATAATTCTTGTTGAAATGTCCCATTTCAGTAGAAGAGAAGAACACCAGTACTAAATTACCCCCAAATCAGATGGGTGTCGGGTGCACTGTGTTTGTTCATACAGCTGCCCAGGAGTGCAGTTTGCAGTGGTGTCCATGAGCAGGTTTGAGGGCCTTCTTGACATCCTAGCAAGGTTTTTTTTTGGTTGATGCACCTGCTCTGTGGACTTAGACTGGTGCAGATGAGCTCCTTATTTCCCAGATGCATTCTGAGCATTTGAAAGAGTATGAGGTATAGTAGAGCTTGCCTTTGTAATACAGCCTTTGAAGTGTGAGCATTGTTTGCTGGCATCTTAAGAAGAAGGAGAAAGTTTATCTGCTTTGATAAACAAGCCTTCAGAAAGAGCTCTATGACCTTGCTTGAGGAAGAATTATGATGGGAGTAATGTCTTGTATATTTATTTTATATAATCACAAGTGGTAAAATCAGTTAAATGCAGCTTGTTTAAAGTGTAAAACACTTAGATACCTGACTAAGCTTGAGGCATAGTAAGAGTATTATCATTTAAATGTCAAAATTATAATAATTAACATATTTGTTTATGCTAATAGTGTATGAAGCCAAACTTACAAGTTTTGAGAACATTATAATTTAAATACTGGGGTCATTTGTTTTTTTCTAAGTATTAGAACTTCAAATTCTGGAGAACAGACACAGATGACTGTTCTTTATAAAATTTTTTTTCAGATATGTTGATATTATGTTTGGGAAGGACTGTTAAAGATGTCCCACAGCAAGAAGGCTGCACGTCTTGTGTCTTCCCACAATGCTAATGAGCAATTGCAGTATGAAAACTGTGGTGGAATATGGAATCTTTGCTACAAAACTCAGAGCTGCAATTCAGAGAGAAATCATGCTTTTCGGTTTCAGTTCTATTCTTTGACAGATGTTTGTTCCAATTCAAAAGGTACTTTTGTCACCGTCCATTTCCATGTGCATTTGTGCTCTCTGGTTCCCTTGACAAAACAACTGAAGCAAATAACGTGGAACAAAATCTTCTCAGTTTGTTCTGCAATGTCCAGTGAAAATATATTTTGGAAAATCCAAGGTCACCGAACCTCCAGGTTTCTGAAAATGTGGGTGATAACACTTCAAACAAGCTGCTCTCACCAGCATTAGGGAGGTAATCTAATTGAACTAATTGAAGAGCTAATTGGAGAGTGAAATGGAGTAGGCAGCAAAAAAGCACAATAAACCCTAACATCAGAGTAGGGTGTTCCTTGTTAGATTTATCTGATCCACTGGGACCTACAGCCTCTGTAGCAGCGAGTGCCTCTCTGTATTGTGTTTCTTTGTGGATTGCTGGGTAGTAACTGCCTTTCATTTGTAATATTTGTATATTACCGTTAGAAAATATGATACTTCAGAATGTGAAATGCAGTTTTCCTTTATTTTTCTTATTGAGAAGGTGAAAACATGTTCTGCATGTTGAAGCCACGATTACACACTTTAGACTGCAAGTTGCCCTTTTTTTAAAAGGGAAAAAAAAAAAAAAGAAAAAAACCAACAGGAAACGTGTATTGCTACTACTTCTCCTTTCTGAATTGTGCCACTAAGCTCAGGTGCCTGAAGAGCAGAGTTCTCCACTGCTGAAACATGACTGTAAATGTTAAAATAATCACTTAAGGTAACAAAGCTTTTTATTGGCAATTTTCTGTCTTCTGCTGTTTGAGTATTTAGTTTTAAGAAATGCTTATTTCTTCCAGCTTAATTTAAGTTCTATCAGAAAATTCTGGGCATGTTTAGAAAAGCCATTGTTGTGAGCAGTGCAAAGCTGGCAGCTGGAAGGAGCTCCATTTGTAGTGAACGAGGTATTTCTAGAGCAGACTTCTTTTGTTTTATTGAGCTACTCTTACAGTTGGAAGATAGGTCATCTTCTGTGAAAGATTTTAGGAAAAATAGTTTTATCTCTTTTATATAAAACTTTATATGAGACTGTTCCTAGTGAGGAATGTTCCATCTGTGCCATATTTGAGACGCTTATTGCTTACCACTTCACCTGTTTATTAAATAGGTTTGGGTTTTTTTGGAGGTTAGATTGTGACTTGCTAATGAGAGCATTGGATGTTGGAATCTCCTTCAGTAGTTTTTGTTTATGTTTTAAATAGCAACTTGGAAATACTTATGTCCTTTATATGTTTGCTATCACAGCTAAAATAGTTTGTTTCATACTTTGAATGAAGTGATCTAGTAATTCAGTCTGGATGGGAGTTGATACTGAGCAGAGATGAATGATTTTATCTTTGAACTGACATGATGATTACTCTTTATATCTGTAGAATGCAAAAAGTTCTAGTTGTTTTCTTTAAAAATTGTAATTGTTTTTTCTATATTTAATTATTTGGTTGAATCAAGTTTGTGACTGGTTCTGGTGGGTTTTTTGTTTTGGGGTTTAGTTTTTTTGGGTTTTGAAATTTTATTTGCTTTTTTATTTGTATGGTTTAGAGACTGAGTCCTTCTAATCCATATTGAATTTTCAGTTAAAATTATGCTGCAGATAAATTTGAGAAAAAATAAGCAGTAAGCTATTGCAGTTTAAGTGAGTTTGAGGTTCCAGCTGATGGATTGACTCACCAAGGTCACACTTCCTTCTGGATTGCTGAGCAAAATGTTTGTAAATCACACACAGTTGGTAAACCTTTAGGAAGAGGGGAATGAAAAAATGAAAGGACAGCTGTTCCTGAGGGAAGTTTTGTAATTGGTGCTGTCTGACTGGCAAAGAAATAAATATGTTACAATCTATCATATGGCCCAGTGCAAGAATACTTCTATTGTAACTTATGGAATAAGTAACTTGTATGGGCTATAATGAGTGACTTGCTTTGTGCAGATGATTATTAGTTTTCTTGTAAGGTAATAAGTGAAAACTGGATTAATAATTTGCACATTGGTTATTGTACATATGAGTGATTGATAAAATCCAGAAGGACTTTCTGAAATTTTAAGAATTTCTTTGTAAATTTTTTTATACAAAATGCTCAGGTGTTGATGCAGTAGTTAGGAATAAAGGTTTAAATTTAGTTGGCTTGAAATGCTGATCTTTTTTCTTTCAGAATAATAACTGTGTGAATTGTCTTGGGATTTTTCTTCTCTCTTTTGTTACTCTGAACTTTTGATGTGGTTTACACAATTTTGTTTACTAGTTTACTGTTTCTGAGACTTCAGTTGTCAAGCCAAACCTTTCAAAGGGAAGTGAAGAAAACATCAACGTTCCTGATGTGCCTGTTAAGAAACACTGAGGTTGAGAAACGTGGCAGAACGCTGCTGGGTGGTGGCTGATGACAGTGTGTCATGCTTTGGATTAATTCTCCTTGGCACTGGCTGAGTTGATGATATTGGAAATCTGGAGACATTCAGCTGCTGAGTCTGGAAGTTGTCAGTCCATCCAGTTTGTGCAGTCAGTAGGTGGATAAGCTGCTCAAGTTGTCAGTTCTGAATTAAGTGTGAAAAGTGTAATGTAACCAGGTAAATGAGGGACCCTGGGTAAGAAAATGTGTTTGTTTTATCTGACTTGGCCTAATTCTAAGAGTCAGAGAAGCAAGCCCTGAAATCAGCAAGTGTAGTAAAAATACACTTTGTTTGTCCTGTGAGAACTTACCAAGAATTAAATAATGAAATTGTGTTTAAGTTCAGAAATGCAGCACCCCTTTGTGTTTAAGGTACCTTTGCTGAACGTTGAAGGATAATACAGGATATTGTGATTTGCTTCCAGTCGCTTGTGTGCTCTGCACGTGTTGCAGTTGCGTGCAGGGAGGGGACTGGTCCACACTCAGTTCTTCCCTGTGTCTGTGTGGTTTTTTTCCTATTCCAAAAGAAACCAGAACATATAAACAGGGAGGAAGCTGGAGATGTCCTGTGGTGCAGCTCTCAGGCGGGTGTGAGGCAGAGCAGAACAGCTGTGTCCTGCGCTGGGGTGTGCTGGGAAACGTTACTGCTCCAGCACGGACCTGGGGCCAAGGAGGGAACTTGTTGGGATGAAAAGCAGTTGAAGTACAGAGAGAAGAAAGCAGAGAGCTGACTCCTGACACTTCGCTGACAACCTTCATAGGAGATGCTGACAGTGTGGTCGGGTTATGTGCTGTGCAGTAAAGCCAAGGGCTGTAAAGCTGAGGTTGTGTGTTCGGTGCCTTCCGAGAGCTGCTGCAGCCTGTCATTGAAAATGTCTAAAATACAGCCTCTTCTCAGCCCCAAGGAGCTCCTGTCAGGCAGGAGGTAATTTTAAGACCAAGTAGAAGGATTAGCTTACTGCTCTCCATGTCCATGGTAAACAGACCAACTCCTGCCTCCTCACCCGAGCAGCGTGGAAAGGGGCTTTCCTGGGAGAGGGCTTTGCCCTTTGCTTGCTTCCTGTCTCTAGTGGGTTTTGTAGCTTCAGTGGATATACACATGAATTTGTTTATAAACAATCAGGAGAGCTGTTACTGATCTATCTACAAAGTTCATGTCCTGTTTTTCTTATAATAGTAACATCTTAATTGTTTTAAGACCGACTGGACAAACTTTTGAAGCATTTTTTCTGGTGAACACAAGAAAATTCTCTTAGTGAAAGTGTCAGATTTGTTTGGGATTTTTTTTTTTTTTTAATGACAGGGTTGAAATAGTGCAAAGTTGTCATAATCTTATGAAACATTCTGCCAACCTGCATAATTTTTTGGGTTTGATATGACTGGTATTTGCTTAGGACCTGAGTATACTACTTGGCTGCAGAAGAAAACTGCTTTCCAGAAAGGTTTAGAAGAAAGAAGCAATGGGGGACATGCATTTCTTTTGAATTTGTATTTAACCATGTTGCTCTTAATGCTGCCAGTTCCCAGTGACCCAACTTATTTTCCTTTGAAACAAGCTATGGATAACATCTAATCCTAATTAAAGTTTATTAAAACTACATAGTAATAGTAGAGTAATTATAGGTAGTGTAAAAGTCTCACTGATTTTTTTCTTTAATCAAAGTGTAATCTTGTCTACAGCTGTATTAAATTTAAGCTTGGATGACAAACCTCTTGGTATGTCAAAGCTTATTGCTTAACAGCAAACATGTTTTTTGTGGGAAGGCTGTGTTTGTACTGGGAGTGCAGTTTGAATCTTATGTGGACTTAATTTGAGGGCTCATCTGTTTTGGTGATATACAGTATAGATTCTCTTTTTCCATTGAGTAGATGGACCAGTGTAGATGGGACTGATTTGATGCCCAGTGCCAGTGCATTTTATTAAATGCACAGTGCTATTATTAAATGTAATCATTTTTAATGACAAGCTTGCTGAGCTTTCTTCCATGTTCTGTTTGGACTGTAGATTTTGAAATAATTCTTTAAATGTTTTTGCTTTGAGTTGCCAGTGTGTGTGCTTCTGTTGGTAGTTGTTTTTTTTTTTCTTTCAGTAAATGACTCATTCTCCCGAGTTGCTTTAGTTTCTGGACTTTGTTTTTTGTTCTTCTAAGAGCATAGATAATGAACTATAGCAGAATTTAATATGTTAAATGTCAAGAATACATTTCAACAAAGGACTGTCTTTGTAAAGAAAAAGCCTAACTGTTTTCAGCACAGCAGTTTTTTAAATGCTGATTAGACATGAAAAAGATTTGCATGTTAATTCCAGTTCTTTTGCAGTGTATGGCCAGTTTCTAGCTATGTATTTTTTACCATTGTTTAGAAAGTTCAGTTTCTCTGTTAAATGGTGCCTTTGACGGCATTCTGATTTTTATGTATGCTTGTTATTCTGGATAGTATTTCAGTAACATGCATAATTACAGTAGCAGGAACATTGAAGTTGAGAAACCTAATTTTAAACTCTGAGAAGTAGGAGAATTGTTAATGTGGATGTTGTAGCACAGAAGTAGCTTGTGTTGGAGGCCCCAGACGGTAAAGATGGAATTAATAGTTTAGGCAACCCACAGAATACTTGGGTGTAGTTCTATAATTAATGGAAATTTCAGTGTTAGAGAAACTCCTTCATAACATAAACAGTCTTGAGCTGCAGTTTGTGCTCTGCTGTTCGTGCGGTGCTTTGCGTTCCCCAGCCCGGGCAGTGCGTGGATCGTGGCGTGGCCCTCTGCTGGCTGCAGCTCAGCTTTCAGGGAAAGGAAAAGGCATTGCCGTGCTCAGGGAAGGCATTCAAGGATTCCTCCTTGCGAGTGATGAGCTGTGTTGTGTTTTTTACAGTAGCTGTGTGTTCCCTGCTCTGTGGAATGGCGTCACTTGTTCCGTGACAGCTGAATAACACCAGGGCTGTACAAAGAAAACATAACATGGGTTTGTATAATTCCATAGCAGGGACTACCACCCATAAATATTGATGTGGAAATAAAAAAAAAATTCATGGGTAAATTGTATAATACCACTTTTCTTATAATGTTATGAGATTGTCATTGGTGCCTTATTGGTGTGCTGGTTGAGATGTACCTTTGGCCTCTGCATGGGATAGTGGTACTTGAAACCTTTTGATGGGATTTGGATTTGACTTCCAAGTGAGTGGATATTTAAAAAAAGTATTCACGTCCTTCAGGCCACTTTCATTCATTTGCTCTTTTGTGGCTCTTGGTAGGTAGAATATTTTCATCACATTTTATCTACAATTGTCACTTTTCTGTCGAATTCAAAGCATTATAAATGAGTTATGAGAAAAATCACCTAATGACCCTCCATTCATGGAGTTTGGTAGTCAGGGGGGACTAGTCATCTTTCTGTAATTTTGCGTATGCTTTTCAGAATTGAAGCTACTTAAATTTGGAAGAAAAAGCTATCAAGCTTATCCTAACTGCTTGGTTAAAAAAAAAAAAAAAAGAGAGAGAGGGGAATGGTGATGATCCTGAAGTATAAAGACCAAGCAAGTGAGTCAGTGTACACAGTGTCAGCAGCTTAATATCTCTGCTCCAGTAGGTGAACGGTGAAAAATTGCAGTGTATGTTTGTAGCCATTACAAATGTATATTGACTTGGGAAGAAAAATGTTATCTTGTATTTTTTCAGTTGGACAGTGTGACCTGAAATCTGTGTATAGATGGAGTTAACTCTGATTTTTATAACTGAAAGGATCTCCCATTTGGAAAACTTCCTTATGGCAATTTAAAGGATTAAAACAATAGTGGAGGCTGTTTCTTCTTAAACTGCCAACCTAGAACACTGATGCTGAAAGAGGTTCTTTTGTACTTTAAAAATGATTTCTGTGTTTTAGAGGGAAATATGACCCACTTTGGCCAAAAAATTGCAAGGTTTGATAATGTCTTTCAGAGATATAGACAACTACTGGCTCAGGCTTTTCAGCTCGAAAGGGTGTGAGATGCCAGCAGGACTTTGCAAATCCCTGACCTGGGCTCCTTGTGCCCACAGGCAGATTGGTCATGGCACTGATGTGTTCTGGGTATTTTTTTATTGACAAAGAGCTCTTAAGATATTTGGATTATTGGTTGTTTATTCATGTGTGTGTGTGTGTGGTTTTTGGGGTTTTTTTTTAGTTTATCTGGAGAAAAACATTGATGGGCACAGGTGTTATCAGTGTACCATCCCTGATGACTCTGTTTTGCCCTGTTAGCAACCCTTTCAATCTGTGAATCCAACACACCACGTCTGTGATTTTTGCCCTGGACTAAGATGAGCGTGAATTGTGAGTCACTGTTTGAAACTGTAATTACCATATCCTTGAATGCCCCACCTGCCCTCTGCCCGTTCCTCTCTGCTGGGGTTATCTGATGTTGTGCACCTGTGAGAAGGCTCTTCTGGGGTGGTTCTGAATTGGGAACCTGTGAGAAGGCTGCAGCACCTGCCCCTGGTTTTGTTTTGAAGCCAGTAGGACACAGCTAAAGAAATGGCTGATTAATATTCTGTAAGATTGCCTATCAGAAACCAGCTCATACATTCTCTCACGTTGCTGCCAGACTCATGTCCATATGTGGATTTAACTTGAGCTTAAAAAAAATAATCCTTTTTTATTTTAAAATTGCTGATCTCAAATGAGCACCAGAATAAATCAGCCTTTGTTCGTAAATACCAGCATTTAATTACTACTTGCATTGAAAATCTTGACCCTGGAATGCATTGCAAATAAATACAGCCTCCTCCCAGACTATTTTCGCTCTCACTTTGTTGGAGGTATGGCTTGGCAGTGCCTTGAGTACAAATATTAAACTCCCAATTGTCAAATTTCTCCTCTGTGCTGGAAAATGAATTTTCCGTCTTTGGATGGAGCCGCACCCTTCTCTTTCGGTGTTTGGTTTCCAGTTAATTGCGTTTGCTCTCTGTGTGGAATGCTGGAGTTCAAAACACAGAATGAAAATAAATTAAATGTAGTGTTAAAAAAAAAAGTTTTGGTCCTTACTTGATGCAGAGAAGTGTTCAGAAAAGCAAGGGAGGAGCATTTTGCTCTGGTGACCCCTTGTTTTCAGTATGAGGAACTGTGGAGTGAACTCTCACTATACTCTATTTGGGTAATATTTGTGGTTTGGACCTGTTACAAAAATATCTAGTTTGACATGATTAAAATTAGTGCAGTGTCATGTGTACTTAGGCAGTTCCTTTCAGTCAGGGCTTGTGCTCCTGCATCTCTGTTGGCTGCCTCAAATTTATATTACCATAACATTAAGCTCAGTATGGTCGCTCAACTGTAATTTAGAAATGTGCTGGACATTATTTTCCTTGTAACACCTGTCATCTGTTAATAAATAGTTCAAGAGCAGATCATGTCAGAGAGCAAGAAATCTTTGCTTTTTGCAAAAGAGAGCTGAATTAACTAAGCCTGCTGCAGATCTTTGTTGAAAAAAATAAAAATAATGTAGTCATATTAGACAAGTCATTTCAGATAGAATGTCCCTTGTTAAAAGGAAGGGAGACAACTTCTTCCTAAATTTTCCAGGATATTTTTAGAGTTCTTATGAAGTGTTATTGTGGCACTACCAAACCACTATTGCATTGCAGTTGGATGTGTCTGAAATCTGATGTGTTTTTTTTCTTTATCTGAATGTGCCCTTACTGGGGCTTTTCTCTGCTGCAGACCAGCAGCAGTGTGGCATTAGTGACAGTGGGTACACACAGTGCCTGCTGTGGAAGGAGTAGAAATGAGAAAAGTTTGAAAGCCACTTCTCCCTTTATTCTCTAAGCAATTGAAAAGTCAACACGTGAGAGGAGATTCTTCTCTGGCAGGAGTAGAGGAGCTCTGATGTAATGATTAACTAATTTAGAAACTAGTTTAGAGTAGCAAGACAGTTAAGCAGCTTTTGCAGTTCTGCACCTGCCTCGAAATGTCTGGGGTTGTGTTGGGAGTTGGAGTTTCCTGATAATCTAACGAGCTGCCTCATTCCTTCATATAAGTAGATCTGCTCTCCTGGTGGAGTATCTGGTAATCTCAGCCTCTGTTGTGGTTTTTCTTCAATTTGCTTGCAAATGGAAAATGTAATTGGTTGCTGAAAGAAGTTTAGTAGAGCAATTTTCTTATGGAAAATTTCCATTTCAGTTAATTTTCTGTTAGTCACTTGGGTATCTTGTTAGCTCAAGATTTTTGAGGAAACAGAAATAATGGATAATCTTAGCGTTGGATTTTTCTTTCTGAGTATTTACTGACAGATACTGATAGTATTTCAAGATTGCCTCTTATTTTTAAAACATTTTCTCCCTTTATTTTCTACAGTTTGTGTCATTTTTGCCTTTTCTTCAGTGTTCTCCCACAAAAACAATTTAGTGGGTTTCTTTAGTAGGTGTTGCAGAAATTTGATTTTAGTTTTTATTTATGCAAGGTTTTCATAAGGTCAGTCAAAATTTAAGACCAGGAGAGATTTATGCCTTACCTTTGTGCTCTTGAATTAGGGCAAAGTTCTATCCAAACATGACAAATCTCCCTTTTTATGTCATAATTTTCGTTGCGGTAGTCAGAGACAAACCCGCAGTTTATTTTGGTCTTGCACTTCATTGAGTTGGCCCAAGAATGTTAATTATCAAATTTAACTATTTTTTGATTGTGAATTTAAGAATAAAAATTTTAGTTTTCTGAACAGTCTTAATGGTTTTCCCTAGTGCTGGGTATTTACGGGGCTTTTGCCTCCTGAAGGTTGGAGTGAATTGTGATGATACATTTCAAACCTTTATAAACATGGATTTGAAAAGAAATTAGGGTTCCATATGGGAACCTGCTCTTTGCACAGCTTATTTATTTTATCTGCATTCATGTGTCCTACAAACACAGTCTCTGGGACTTTGTACACTTCAAGAGTGTGTTTACTTTCCTTATTGCAGGGTTTGAGAGTGTCATGTTGCCAGACTCTCATTACATTTATGATAGTAAATAATTGTGTTTAGCTCTCAGTCTAATTTTGTAGGCAAGTATTCCTATAATGGCATCAGGATTGAGGAGTATTTCACCAATACTTTACACTTGGAAGTGATTATCCTGAGGAAGCCTGAATTTCTGGGTAATGGCCTATTAAGGTGTTTTATTTCTTTATTTTAAAGCCATATTAGGTTGCAGTGTATTTCCGTCATTGATTAACACACGACACAGGAGCATTCAGTGAGACCTCAGAAAGTCACCTTGGCCCTGTGTTTTCCCCAGGGTCAGTGTTTGGTGTGGACATAGAAGTTGTTGTAAATTATACAAAGTAATCACTGGTGTCACAGTGATACTTGGTAATGGCTTGTAGAGATGTCTGGTGTAATAAGAGGCTGCGCTTCCTTAATGAAATAAAGCAGAAAACTTCTTTGCAAGAAGTTTCAATTTCCTTCTAGAAACCTGTTCTTCATCTACTTTTTACTGTTTTTATGAGTCCATGGCACGAGTCAGCTTTTTAATATGGAGCAGGAAAGGTTTTTTCCAAGTTTGTACGTTGTGTAAGACATTGTCATCTGTGACAGCAGCAAGACAAAATAAGTCTCTTTTTATATTGCTTTAGTGTTCTATTGAGTCAGTCTGAGTATCTTGGGATGATGTGTGGGTAATCATTTCTTGGGAATCTTTTCCTTGATTGCACTGTATCAAATCTCTCAGCATTTTCGGGATGAGAATTTCACATGGAATCAAAATAGTACTTGAGAATTTTCATGTAGGCTGAAAATTAAATATCCTTTGTTTTCCCCAAGAAAATAGTATATAATTAGAACTGAGTTGAGGAATTTTTCTGTAGGAAACTTTTCTGCATTGTCTATATTCAGAATGGAGTTGCATCTCCTTTTCTGAGGTTGTTCATGTCCTTAATCTATTCTGTGTTTCCTGTACAAGAGGAAGTTTTAAAGCCTGGCATATGTGAAGGCACAAACTTTCATTCAGCTGTGAAGAGAATAAATTTGAAATTGTTCTAGTTGTCCTGAAACCATCCAGAATTTGTAGCAGAAGGCTGATACTCAGAAATTCTTGCGAACTGTGAGGACAAAAGTCAAGTAAAAGAGACATTCTAAAGAGTAGTAATTAGTAACTATGGTGACAGATGTCTCACTGTAGCAAGTCAGTCAGCTATATATAAACCAAATTACTTGTAAATTAGAACTCTTCCTTTGCATCTCTTCTTTTTAAAAATAGCTTTTTGCATCAAAAGTAGTGACATTGATGTGTAGAGAGGGATCTATTTTTGTATGGTGTTGTCACATTTTGTGGTAAAACATTTTATCTTGAGGTTTTTGGCGAGTATCTTGTCATTCTGCTCCTTTTGACAGTGAATGCTTTTCTGGATTATGTGAATAATCCATGGGTAGATCAGCACTGATGAGCAACTTGTACCTTTCTCAACTTCTTCATTCCACACCTTGTGCTTTCTGCAGAAAATTTTATGTAGAAGAGGAATTAATGTTATGTCTCATACCTGGGATTGCTTCAGCTCAAATCCTTCAGCATGAACCTTCTACATGAGTGTACTTACCACAGAGTGTTGAGGAAGGAGACCTTACTGCATCATGGGGGGTGCTGGGTGTGTGACTGCATTCTGCCATTGTGGAATGTGATTATTGGGAGGTGTTAACTTCACAGCTGTCAAGTTCACTTAGAAAGTCTTGTTTCTAGGAAATACTTGGTGAGGTTATTTGAATGCCACCAGTTCTGCAAGAGGAGGGTGAAGGCAAATAGGTTAGGAAGGGCAATCATCCTTTCTGGTAATGTTTCCATTCATGTTGGTTATGCAAAGTTTTGGATGAAGGCACAATTGGAGGAGAAATACTGTTTTCAGTATGATTTATTATTTTAATATTGGTATATGATCAACTTATGGGAAGGATTTTTTCCCATATAAATTACCATCATCATACTCCTACTGTATTTTTTCCAGTTATTTTCTTGTTTTAGATGTTTGGGGTGTTGACAGTTCCTTTTAGAGCTGAAGTAAATGAAAGCAATCTGAAAGTGGGTTAGTGATGTTCATGCAGGTCTGTACTGACCATGAGGTTCCTGGGGCATTCAGGAATTGTAATGCAGTTTGGTTAGTTATATTTTCACCGAATCCCAGAATGGGCCAGGTTGGAAGGGACCACAGTGGGGCATTTGGTTCAAGCTCCCTGCTCAAGCAGGAGCACATGGCACGGGACTGTGGCCAGATGGTTCTGGAATATCTTCAGTGAGGGAGACTCCACAACCTCTCTGGTCAATCTGTTCCAGTGCTCAGTCACTCTATAGGAAAGAACATCAGTTTTTGCCCCTTTCCTCTTGTCCTATTGCTCAGCAATCCCAAGCAGAGCCTGGTCCCTTCTCTGACACCTGCCTTCAGACACCGACAGACAGTGATGAAGTCTCCTCTCATTTGTCTCTTCTCGAGGCTCATCTGGACCAGCTGCCTCTACCTTTCCTCATAAGAGAGAATCTCCAGTCCCTTAATCATCTTTGTTGCCCTCCACTAGACCCACTCCAGGAGCTCCTTGTCTCTAGTACTGAAGAGCCCAGAACTATGTATCTATGAAAAAGCATATATTTCATAAGAGCAAAGATGATGCAGATCATCATGGTTTCTGACAGCTGTCTCCTAATACAGAGAACTTCAAATTCTGGTTATGAACTGTATTTTAAGTACTTATGTACTTTATGTACTGATTCTGACATAGAACAGTTGACAGAAATCAGGTGGTTGACACTGTAAATACAGGCTGCTCTCTGCCATTCTCTGCTGCTGCTGCTGTGGAGGTGTGAGCACATGGCTTAGGAAGCAGCTTCTAAAGCAGGCTCATTTCAGCCCAGGTCATTGTTATGTACCAACCAGATTAGGCAAACTGAAAATAATAGGAATTCTGAAACCACAGTGGGTTGTTTGGCTGTCCCTGCCATTGAGCCAGCTCTGCTGCTTTCTCTGCTGGGTAAGGGGCAGATAACCAGGTGGGGGTGGGTTCAGCTGCCTCATTTCTTTTGTCCACTAGCACGTGTAAGTTGATGGCCTCAGTCTGGAATGGTGTAATGGTTGTGAAAGGTGTGGGGGACTATGGGTTGCAGTTGTGGGCAGCAATGCATAATTGCAGGCAGGTGGTAGAGATTTTCCTCCTCATTTTCATACATGTGCACAAACTTTGAATTGTGAGTATTGTTTTTTGCTTTTGTTTAAACTAGAGAACTTGGACTGTGATATAGTTTGAGGTCCTACACTTAAACTTTTTAGCCATATTCTGCCAGTCTCTAATATTAATTACTTTGCAAATGCAACAATACTGCTTGAGAATTATACTTGGTAATAAATAGCTCAAACCCTTAGAACAGAAAGTTTTTAAGCTCCACATTCTTAGTTGTAAAACTGAATAATTAGAAAGTATTACTTAATCTTTTTAGTAGTCTTTTTGTTAATAATGACCACTTCCTAATACAAATAAAAAAAATACTTGTAAATGTCTGACACTCTCTTTCTGAGTTTTTCTGATGTAATGTAGATTATGTGGATAGTATAGAGCTATTGACTAGTAGTAACCTTGAGTCCTGAGCTTTCCACCGTCAGACAGGTTCAGTTACAACTGTTTGCAAATGTGGGGGTCAGATAGTGGTTTAGAAAGTTAACACTTTTGCCTAATGGGCACAACAAGTAGGAGTGGCATTAACTCTGCAAACAGGCTTTCATGTGTTTCTTTTTTTCTGAATGCTTTTAAAATTCTGATAGATGTGTGTCTGTAGAACTCACCAGTTAAAATAAGCATTTCAAAGTTGTGTGTCAAGAGAAAGGTCTGTGCTGAAACGTTTGGAGGTACAACACACCTGGGCATGTTTGCCTTGTTCTGGAGAGAAAGGTGATATTTTGCTGCTGAGGATCACACTGGAGCAACTCAGGGTTGTAGACAAGCACGTGTTTTGTGCACAGGTTAAGCTGTTGTTTCCTCTCCGTGCTGGGCATTGCCTGCCTACCTACAGTTCTTCCTCCTCCCCAGAAATCCATCCATCTTCCCTTCCCTGTCGTAGCCCCGGTGTCCTTTTCAGGCAAAGTCTGCTGACTCTGCTCACACAAGAGTTAAGCTGAGTGACAGGGCCTGTAGTGAACTTCAAAGCACTTAAATGACCAGGACATGGCAAGCAGCAGAGGGATTAATATTTTACAGCACTTCAAATACATCTGGAAAGGCTGAACTGTTTTTATACCCAGACTTGGTTATGCTGGCACAAAACTGCTTTTACTGCCACCGTTTATTTTGCTTGACAACAGGTATGAGCAACCAGCAGGGTTGTCCTGGCAGTACAGTCAACAAAACTTCAAGGTGTAAACAGACACGGAACAACTTGGTCAGCAGAAGAGCATATTCCCTGCTGTCCTTTCCTTCCTGCCCCTTGGAGTTACTGGCAGGTTTGGAAGGATAGCACTGAATTCCTGGGGGTAGCTGAGGATTTTAACCTTTTTTCATCAGAGTAGCTGGATTTACATTAGGCTTACACTTTGAGTTGAAAACTTGGAGTGACATTTTTTTGTCCAGTGCTATATCAAAGAAGGTTCCTTTTTTCTCTTTTCCATTACTGCGAGAAAGAGTGATTAAGTTTATTATTTTTTTCAAAGATGTTACTGAAAACTACGAGCAAGTTTTGCTTCACTGTGGAGACATTTAATACTTATGGTCCCTGAATAGCCAACAGCCACTCCTTCACTCTGTTCAATCTGACTGGAAAATCCCTTTCTTCACAGCTGGTTGCTTTTAGTTTCATAGTGTGTGCCTGCCTCGGGTAGCTTGAATCATTTTAAAAAGATCTCATAAGAACTCTAAACTTAATAAACTAATTTTGTTCCCAAGTTGAAGGATCTGGAGTTTAGTAAGCGAAGAGCTATTAGATCTGTGTGTTTAAGAACTAGAAAACTAAATAGAAAAGCAATTTTGCTTGCTGTACCCCACCCTGTGAATTATGCTTGCTTATGGAGACAAATGCTTCTACTTCCTTGATAGGCGGGTGGAGTTGGGCAAGTGAGAGGAATGGAATTTAGGATCTGTCTAAGCAGACCAGAATGAAGAACTCAATCAATTGGATCTGGAGATAATTTAGCATTTGAACATCTCCATCTTACAGCCAAAGGACTGACCTGGAATTCAGTGTGGTTTGCACACTGTACTCTGTTAGCAGAAGTGCTGCCCCCCAAATGATAAAATACTCAGTGTTAACACTTCGAGGAAGATAAAATAATCTTTTAACAGTATGGGAGAAAAGCTTTCTAGCTGCAAGTGTGACAGATACTGGCCATGTTAGTTTGACCCTGGTATGTGTTGTTTTAAAGTCTTTGGCTTTGCACAGCCTGACTTGTGCTCAATGTACTTCTCTTCCTGGTTGAGTTCTCAGCATTAAACGAGTAAATGAACATGGTTGTGCTACTGCTTAGTCAAATTCTGAGCTCAAGCATTTACTGCAGGGCAAGTATTCCAGTGTCTAGATCCCTATTTACTTGCTGCTTTTGAGTATTAGCTTTAATACTCAGGGGGTGCATTTATAATGCCTGCATTAATTGTTGAATGATTATGTGGTGTGAGTAGGGGAAGAATCTGTCATCGTTAACTGCAGCATTTTATGGCTTAACTGCTCTGGCTGACAGCCTTGCTGCCCCTTGGTGGCAATAACCACGGCAAAAGTGAAGCTGCCATCTCCGTAGTGGCTGTAGTTCAGAATTTGACAAATTAATTTACATCTTTCTGGTTTAAGCTAATGCCTCAAAGACTCAAAGGTTTAATGGGATCCTGAAGCACATGGGAGTTGTGTTTACTACTTTCACACAGGAAATAAGGGATGAGGAGAAGAGCGGTAAACCAGGATGTTCTGAAATTGGGATTCTCTTTCTGCATTAGTTGTCTAGGCACTGAACATACATGCAATAAATAAAATACATTAATGTTTGACTTTCTGTAAAAGGCAATAGCCAAGATTTTGGTACTTATTAATTATTAATTCAGCTATGGAATAAGGCTGAAATAGGTTTAATTATATGCTGTGGTCTGTGTCTGCATTTTTTGATGTAGAAGTGGTTCCTCTTCACATGCTGAATCTCCCATCTCTGTAGACAAACTCAGTTCTCCAGTAATTCTCCTGCCTGTAACTCTCACTGTAATTGCCCTGAATGTCCTGAACTGCAGTTCCCAGCTGAGTTAGGTGAAGTAGCAGTAACGTGCCCTTGGAATGGCGAAAAAATGGCTGTACATAGTGATAGCAAATATTGGAAATATTAAAAAGCTGGTCAGTTGTTTGTTCCTGTTGTTGGACTGTAATTAAATCCAGGTAATTAAATCACTGAAAAAGTGTGCTACTTTCTTTGCAAGGTTTTCTGTACATCCCTGAGCCTGTTCTTTTGTCTTCTCTGAGATCCTTCAGAAGTGTCTCACCCTGTATCAGGCCTGCAGATGGCTTGGCAAACAGAACACCTCATGACATTCTCACTTGTCAGGCTAAGTAAGGAGTTCTTTTCAGCCGCCCTCACAAAGGTGTTACAGTAGTAATCATGAAACAGAATCAACTTTGTTGTTGTTGATTTTATTTCTTTGAAGAAAACGGTTACCTACATTTCGTAAGTAAGGTTAAAATCTGCCCTTCTAGAGCAATTTGCAACTTCTTAATATCAGTTAAAATTAATTTATTTTATGTGCTTAACTTTAATGTCTTATAGTCTGAGATCCCTACGGAAGCATTTTTATGTCACTAATCAGGAAATATTAGGAATTTGTTATAGGGGGAAAATCATAGTGGTGTCCAACTGCATGAAAATAACACACGGACTGTGATTTAGCAGGTTGTTGATACTCTTCTGAGTCATTGACCTAGAAAGCAATGGAACTTAAATGGAATGTGATTTTTATACACCACAGGTCAGAGCAGAGGAGGTACTTTTTTGTTCAGTTTGCAAAACTGAATAGTACCTTGAGATATTATAAATATGAAATGTGTGAAATAAGTACATACTTCCTTGCAAATCAGGGAAACAAAAATCTGTAGTTTTTTGAAACTTCCTCGATGTAGTTTCTAAGGATTGACTGTACTGGGGAAGTTTGAGTGTACTGACAAACTGTAAGTTTCATTTTAGAATAAAGTTTTCAGAAATGTTGTAGAAGCAACATGGTAAGGTATCATCAGTTAACTGCGCTTATTAATGGTGTATAAGTGAGAGGGGAGGTCAAGAATAACTTATTATAGAAGAAATATGGACTAGGATATCTTTTTTTGTCTGAGGTGTTATGATAATGGAGTGTAAGTTTCTTGAATACTTTGTTACCTCGTATTTTTAAGAAAGAGGGGAAACCACCACTGAAATGATACACATAGTTACTGTCTGAATTAAGGATGTGCTCAAAAGCTGAGTCGTTTTGAGTGTGTGTGAGCTGCGTTCTCTGCTCTGCATCGAACTCGTTGTTAATATGAGGAACAAAAAGGCTGGGACTCTGCTCTGAAGCGAGGTGTGAATTATAAAAGCAAGTGTAATTAGGCCACTACATGCTGCCCTTTTTCCGGCAGTACCGGCTGAAGCACCTCCTCGTGTAACTTGCGTCAGCTCTCGAAACTGGTTTGCGGTGACTAAACCAACGCCTGAGCCGCTCCAAGTGAAGAGGTGGCGGAGCAGCTCGGCAGAGCGCTGGGAAGGGAAGGATTCATCCCTGCTCTGGGAACTGGCACTGCTGCCCGAGCCTGGGCTGCGCTGAGAAGCAGGAAGGACAAATGGTGCTGGTTCCACAGAAGGCGCTGTGTGACACAGCTGCTGTGCAAAGGCGTTGGTTCGGGGCTCGGAGAGCCCGCCGAGGGTGCTGCAGAAATAGCAGCGCATCACATAGCAGGGTACGGCCAGCAGTGCCGGTTCATGTATGGACACGTTTGGTTTAGGGCTTGCGCTTGATTTTGTTTCCTAAAGATAACTTTGGTAATTATGGAAAAGTGATGGAGGGACTGACCTTTGAGAAAGATCACTTGAACTGGTGAAAACCGGTGTGGAAGTAACATTTGAATTCACTGTGTGGAAGGGACCAAGTCAGTGGGTTGCTGAGCAGTGGCTCCATTAAAGATACCGGAATCCTTTATGCCAAGACTTGAAGTCTGTGCATTTCCCTTCCCTTAGACATCAGCTATTAACTGTGGCTGCTACGACTTATTTCCTTACTAGGTGCAGGAAGAAGAGTATTTACAAACAGGATGAAAAGACTTGAAGATTGTCACTTTCCTAAAATGTACATAATGCAGTTCAGTAGTACGCACTTACTGGACACCAGTTATATAATCTTACATTTAATTTGTATTTTCTGTGGCCGTTTGTTTACGAATTTCTTTTTGCAGTTTGATTTTTATGTCAGCTCGTATTTTGTGAGTTTTGTGTGGCTCTGTTGCGCTTCCTTTCTTGTGGTCACTCTCCTGTATTTCCTTGTGCTATCTTGCCCCTGTTTGCAGATTCTGCAGAAGTGTGTTTGCAAGGGGCAGTGATTAATCAAAAAGTTGTGAGGGATAAAAGGCAGATATTATGCATAGGGAAGAAAAGGGTGGGGAAAAGTAAATAAGCACAAGCGTATTTGTTTCTCCTTGCCTGTGACTCACTTTTTCATAACAGAAGAATTTTCAAATGAAGCAGAAGGCTAATTGAAAACAAACAGGAAGCAAAAAGTAATTATCTATGCACTGAACCATGAGAGGGTTCAGTCCTTTCATACTATTAAATTAACTAGCTAATTAATTTGATTGCCTTTTAAATGTATAACTGTTATAAAAGCTATATTATATACTATTACATTAATAGATAGTATTTCATAATATGGAGAGTATTACTTAGAGTGGGGTGGGTCTGATTATTAATACAGTGAATACAGTCATAATTTTTTATCCTTAATTTCCGTTTACCTTCATCTTTATTTTCTCTTCTTTCAGTTTAAAATCTAAGTCATATCTGTCAGGGGGAATTCTTTCACATACTGCTTTTCATTCTGTCACTTCATAGACCTACCTGAGCTTTCCTGTGCTGGCATTGCCCTTGATTGCACTGAGTCCCGTGTCCTGGACACAGTGCAGTTCAAGCTCTCCACTTAGGGCTGCTGCTTTATGCTACTCAGGGTAAGCATAGAAGATACATCTCTCCCTGCATTCTAAACCCACCTTTTCCCTCGACACTATGGTTTTGAGCTATGTATCACTTTTTTTGAGGAGTGCAATAATAGAGGCAAATAAAAGCATGTCAAATTTTGTATGGAATCCTGAAGGAAAAAAAAAAAGAGTCAATTGTTTCTGTAAGCAAAATACATTCTCTGTGAAGGCAGTATCTTCCCCCAACCTTATGCCTGCTTCAGGACTTGATGAGATTCTTTACGAGTGCAGGAAGCCAGGGATTTCTACCATCCCACCAGCTTTCTGTAGTAACTGTTGTCAGCTTGAGCTGCTGTAACTGAGTCATTTCAGTAGTTACACCTGGCTGGTTCCTCACATCCCTGTCCCCTCTTTGATGCTGTCTGCTCATCAGGGCTTAGCCAGTGACTCCGGTCTCCTGCCAGGTGACTCATTTGTAACCTGTTCTCAGATGCAGCCGTTTTAACTAGAAGTCTTGTGTCATAAGCAGTTTCAGATTCAATAAGTTCTTAGTAACATTTAATTAACTCTACAAATGGATATTTACAAAGGCACTTGATGGAGCAATCTTGAGATTACCTTAGTGGCATGAACTAGCGTTGGTTGAGAGGTAAAAGCATCTTGTTGCTTTCCCTTAGTTTCACAATGGTATTTTGATTCCTGAGTTCTGTCTTCTGATAAAGCTTTTCCTTATGTCCTCAGTGCTAATCTTCCCTGCAAGAATTTGTCATGAAACATTGTTTCCTTAAATATATGAACAGTTAGAATTTTTATGTATTGACCAACATAAATATAAATTCTTACATATACGTGGCAAAAGGTATTGTTTCTAATGGTGTCTGTTCCTTTCTGTGCAGGCAGTTGTTCCAGTATAGTTTGTAGCAATTATTTACATAGTGCATGTACTAGAATTCAATCATATTTAAACAGCTTAAAATCAAATACAAATATTTTTTGGTAATGGGAAGGTATTGCATCCTGAGGAGGGTGTTTTGAGTTTGATACATTTGTTCTCTTCTATCCTGGGAGATCAGATTATATTTTCTACAAATAAAATTTTATTTGAACTTATATTTTATCATATTTGTCTTGTTTTTCACAGATATTTTACTGTTCTTTTTATTTGTTTTTTACAGTTCTATCTTCAAGACACTAAAAGTAGTAATGGTACCTTTATCAATAGTCAGAGACTGAGTAGAGGATCTGAGGAAAGCCCACCATGTGAAATAATGTCAGGTGACATCATCCAGTTTGGTGTCGATGTGACGGAGAACACGCGGAAAGGTAAGGGTATGGATCATTTTCTGTTTTTTCACTATGTTTATTTAGAACATCTTATTGCAATTCAGTGTTTAAAAGTAAATAGTGTTCCCACTGTAAGAAAATAGGTTTGTTTGGGGGTTCTGTGTTACTTCTTCCCTCCTGTGCTGGCAGTGAGTCCTGTGGCTATGCCATAAACTGGATCAAGAAACTGTTCTGCTGAAAACACAGGTTTTATTTCCACCCCCATACCCTCAACTAGATTTTAACTGGGTTGTTTCCACAGCCCAACTTCTTCTCTGGCTGTATGGGTGCTGGTGTGTGCAGTGGAAGTGCAGGTCTGGAAAAGGAGGCTCAAGTGGGGATCACATGTTCAGCTATTGCCTCACTTAAATTAATCTACAGCAGTCTGAAATGTGCAACGTAGGTGTGTGTGTAGTGCTGTGTTGGGGTTTTTGTGCTTGGGGTTCTTTTTATTATTTTATATTTGTAATTACCTTTCGAGCCTATGAACCCTAAAGTTTCAGTTAATAGTGTGGCAGAAGTATGAAACTGCATTTCTTGGTCAACTGGTCAGCATAGGTTTGAAACCAGCTAATTTAATTCTTGTCAAGATACCCAGAGTTGCTTTCTGTGACTGCTACTAATTTTGATTTCTTCAGGTACTTTAAAATGAGGATAGAAAAAGTTGTTAGCTGAAAAATGAGGGGATGGGATTTTTGTTTGGTTTATTTTTCCTGCTGTCCCCTTCCCAGTATGCGTGCTCAGGAGATCTTGTATATATGTCAATAGCTATGTATCTGTGTTAATTCAAACGCAACCTCAATCTATTTTCTTTTGAGTTTACATAGTGTTTCAGGAGCCAGTTCAGAAGTGTATTAGGAAAGAATGAAAGAATAATATCAAATTGCAAATTCTTTAAAACAAACAAATAAACAAAACTCCCAAACAAACAAACATCTCTCCAACCAACCCCTCCAAAGCCCTACAAACCAATCCACAGTACAATAGTAGAATTTTTTAAGGGCATTAAGTGAACAAAACAAAAAGACAATGCCTTCTCCATCTGTTCCTCATGATTTTTGTCTTTAGCCAAGTAGGTTATAGTTCCCAACTCTGAAGTATCAGAGGAAGGTTAAAGAAGGTTAAAGAAAACATTGTTAAGCAGTGCTCATGGTGAAATGTTTTGTCAAGGATAGCTTCTGGATCTGTAGTATTTTTGAGTGATTCATTGTAGTGAAGGTCTCATCACAGTGTTTTACTTTTCTCAAAGATAATGTTGCAAAGATTCAACTCCAGGATGTCTAGCTGAAATTGTCTGGCAGTTACTTGAAATGTTTCCATGAAAAGTGATTGCAAATATTTATGAATACTGGATACTGGCAGTATACATGGAAGAAATCAAAGGAATACATTGCATCTGATGAACCTAGAACTGTTAATTTGATGAGATGCTGCCCTCAGAGAAGCTGAATTTGTTCAAGTGTACTTAGTCTAAAACAATTTTTATCATAAGATTTAGTTGGAAGAAAAATTAGATTTTACTTGTTTTTATCAGCAATGATTTGCAGTTAGTTTATGGGAAAGTTTGTGGAAAGTTCATGGTAAGCAAATCCTTGCCATGAATTCTTGCCAATAGTAGTTCTTTCCAGTGGTTTTACAAAACACCATCCCAGTGACCTGTCATTTGTGTAATGAGTGATCAGATTGTGCAGCCTGCCTTGTCCTTTTCTCAGGCTTTGAACGTAGCTGTGCTCATGCTACTCATGAATGTGTTGAGCTTGCTAATGAGGAAGAGCATACAGGTTTGCTTTCCTGGCTCTCTGTTCTCCCCCAAGCAGTGAAGGGAGATCATATCATCATGCTGAGGCACAAAACAGCTGCATCACAGCTTGGGTGTTTACCTGTGAATGCCACTGGAATGCATACAGACACAGTTTTTTCACCAGTTCATTTCAGGAGTCTTAGATGTTCCTGTTAATCTAATCTAGTCATGAAACAGACACGAAAGTAGATTTTAAATTAGTGATTCCCTTTAAAACCACTTGGCATTTGGTTATTTACATAATGCCTTACTTGCACTAGACATTTCAGCGTTCTGCTGGGTGTAATTATAAGGTAATGACAGGACAGGCAGAGTGTACTTGTCTATGTAAATTCTGAATTGTGTCAATATTGCTAGAATACATTTATTTTATTGTTCAGACTGTGTCTTAGTAAGTAATTTCCTTGCAAATGTGATCTGGATTTGGTTCATTAAAATAGTGGCATGTTCAGTATGTGATTTTTCAGGTTATCAGGTATGAGCACCAATTCCTCAGCTTCCTGCTGTGCAGGCAAAGTCAATAGCAGGCCCTGCAGAAGTGTTTTCATGCCTCCTGCTTCCTTATTTGTCCACTTGCTGTGTTAGTGACAAGCACAGAGACCTGGCCGTTTCCCTCTCCTTAATACAATACTTGCCTGTTAACATCTTGCTGTGTTTTTCTCTGTGTTAGTGTGGTTTATATTCTTTAAGCACTTGTTAATTTTTCCAGTCAGCACCAGAAAACTCCAAGAGTTAACTGGTGGTATTTCCCTGCGTGGAAAGGAGGAGCAGCCTTGCAAAGGAGGGTCAAATAATACCAGATGATTTAGTTAAAATACAGTTTATGTACTTTTTCTAGTCAGGTTTGGATTCTTTCGAACACCTCTTCTGTCATGGGGTGTTTGAAGGAGCCTGTGCAGTGAGGAGCTCACTGTGGTGTGGTGCACAGACCCCCGAGGGGTGTGAGGGACTCCTCGGGGCTGGACAGTGGCTACCAAGGCTGCTGTTACCGCACAAATGAGGGAAGAGAAAACCCAGTGTCACTTACAAATTGTTTCTTTAGGAAGCAAAAATTGAGACAAACAGGAATGTTTTCCATGTTCCCATTGTGCTCCCTTTGCAGCATAACCCATGGGGGTTCAGGGCAGCTCTTGGGAGGGTCTGGAGTGGTGAGGTGAAGTGTGGGGCAGCGCCGTGTTTCGGAGGGGTGCAGAGAGCTTGTGACTGGTGTGTGGCACAGCAAATTGAGCAGGAGCGGGGATTCAGTCCGTGGTGGGAGCTGTGGATGTGGAGAGTAGGGTTGTTTCCACTCTGGAAGGGGCGTGGGGAGGTGAGAGCAGGGCATCACTCCATGGTGGGAGCTGTGTGTGAGGCCTGGGGTGTCAACTTCACGGTGGGAGCTCTGGATGACGGTTGGGGTATCCCCCCATGCCCGTGGGTGTCACCCCATTCCTGTGAGGCCGGGGGTCACCCCATGCCCGTGGGTGTCACCCCATGCCCGTGGGTGTCACCCCATGCCCGTGGGTGTCACCCCGTTCCTGTGAGACCGGGGGTCACCCCATGCCCGTGGGTGTCACCCCATGCCCGTGGGTGTCACCCCATGCCCGTGGGGGTCACCCCATGCCCGTGGGTGTCACCCCATGCCCGTGGGTGTCACCCCGTTCCTGTGGGCCGGGGGTCACCCCATGCCCGTGGGTGTCACCCCGTTCCTGTGGGCCGGGGGTCACCCCATGCCCGTGGGGGTCACCCCATGCCCGTGGGTGTCACCCCGTTCCTGTGGGCCGGGGGTCACCCCATGCCCGTGGGTGTCACCCCGTTCCTGTGGGCCGGGGGTTTCCCGCCCTGGACGGCTCGCGGGGAGGCGCCGCCGTGCCCCGCGTGCCCGGCGCTGTGGCGCCCCCTGGCGGCGGCTTGGCCGCTGTGCCGGTGCCGGCGGGAGCGGCGGCCCGAGGTGAGCGGGATCGGGATCGGGAGCGGGGAGGGCTCCGTCCCTCGGGGAAACCAGAGCGTGCTGCGCTGCCTTGGCTTGGCACAGACCTGGATTTAAACGCTTGCTGCTGTCCCGTGCAGGCAGCGCTGCGTTCATGTTTTCTGTGTCGCTTTCCCTTTCCCTTAGGCTTTCTCATTATTTTTGCAATTACAGTTAACTGATAGCTAAAGGTCAGACTGCGGGGTTCGGGTGGTTTTTTCTTTCTTATTACTTTTATTTTATCATCTTATCAGAATGCTTGGTACCTTTTCCCAGTCACTGTCCTTTGCTAAATGCTCTTTATATCTTAATATTTTACACAAATAAAGCTCCTGCAGCTTTTAGGAGATTTTTTTTTCTGTCTGGGTGTTGACAGAAGATCTTCACAATTATGCAATCTCCCAGCAGACCTACCTGATACGTGACCCAAAGCTAAAGCTGTCTGTTGGTATTTAATTTCAGATCCCCCAATGTTTTCTTATTGAAATCACTAATTTCCTCCTAAAGATTGTTCATTATGAAAACTATGTATTACAGGCTACAACTAATATTACTGATTAATTAGTGATGTAATTTTAAAATGTTTTTACAAGAGTGGATTTGTTCCATTATAAATAAAGACCCCAGACCTTGCAGATTAATCTGTTTTGCCCTGGCATGTCAGTGTAATACTTTACCAGGTCAGCTTGAAAAAGCAAGGTGCTGTAGCCAGGAGGATGTGTCTCCAAAGCATTAGCTTTTAGCTATGGATAAAGGTTAAAAACAACTCAGCTTAGTTGGATCATTTCTCCTGTATTTTTAGATTCGATTGAGGTAGCTTCCTCAAAGACTTGTCTCATTTCCCTAGAGTATTACCGATGTCCTAAAATGCCCATTGCCCTTTTTTTCAAAGATAGATTAACTGTTTTGCTGATATTAATAACTGTGAAAGTAGAGCAGCTATTTCGTATGTTGATGGGTGCTTGATGTATAGTGGTGCATGATAGGTTATCACACACTCCTTTGTATCTATCTTGTGGGAGTATTTGGGGGACAATGTAGCTTTCCATGTATCTAGTAATAATTTTTACTTCCCAAATCATAGTACCATACTAGGAAAAAAACAACTCAAACTCAGACATAATTTGACTGTTTGCAAAGACACTGCAACTGGTATCAGTAACGTTTTTGGGAAACATTGTGAAGAAAGCATAATGCAGGAATCAAATATTGCATTTCCTCCTCTTATTCCTTAGAATCTCTCTAGAGTTCAAAGAATCTTGAATTTAGTCCTTGAGAAGCAAGTTTTCCTCTTCTGAAATGAGAGGCCACTTGTCTAGGGCTGTGCATTAGATGTGCACAAGCATCCCAAAATAGAGATGTTTTGTCTTGAGTGATGCTGCTTATGGTGTTTGAGAGGATGTACTTCTCAGTGGTTTCTACACACTTCCTCTGCGTTCCCTTTTTGATCCTTGTTTGTAAATAACAACTACTTGGCAAGTTCCAGATGTTGAGGTGAGTGTCAATGACACAAGTTGGGTGTGTTGCCTTTTGTCCCTGGATATGCTTGTAGGAATCTTGTCAAAAAGGAAGCTCTTTGTTTACACCTCTACGTTCCCCCGTTAGCTAGTGCAGGTAAGGCACATTCCTCCTTCCTCATTCTAGGATCAAAATATGCCATTAACTTTTTAAATTATTAGAGAAAAAACAGGTTTCAGGTATTTCTGCATGTGGAAAAGCTGGAACGGGAACTGCTCCCCAGCCAGGACTAAATACACAGCAAAGAACCCCTTCGAGTTTGTACTGCTGAAGTTTCCCATCCAGAGGAGACTCAGGAAGGCAAACACAGGCATTGGGACTTGAAGGTGTTCGTGCCTCTTCTTCTTTGCCTGTCTCAGGGTTTCTTCTGATAGTTTGATTGTTACTATAACATTAGCCATCGAATTTACAATTAAATAGTACCGAGTCATGATGACTTAGTATTTGTTTCTTTTCAGTTACCCATGGATGTATAGTCTCCACAATCAAACTGTTCCTTCCAGATGGAATGGAAGCTCGATTGCGATCAGAGTAAGAATAAATATTCATGTATAGCCAAAGTCAGCTACTGCATAATGAGGATTTGATTGATATTATGTTGAAAACCGGTGTAGGAACAGTTTGTTTTCCCATGACTGTGCAAAGGAAGTGCAAGGAGAGCATGGTTCTTTTGCAGGCACTATGAAAAAGAAATCTCATGTGCTTGTAGCTCTTAGAAATTACTATGAAAAATAAAAAGGTTTTCTAAAAGAAGAAACAATTTCTTTTGAAGTTGGGCTTTTCTGATCATTTGTGGTTTAGTCTGCTGAAATGGGTATTAGAAGCAGGAAAATATAGGGAAAAAGAAAGCAAATGAGCAAATTCTCCTGCCGTCTTTCTTTATTTGGGATTGTTATTTTTGCTCCTTTAAATGCACATAGACTCTACTAAAGTAAAGTTCATGGAAACTTAGCTGAATATTGACAGGGTTTTCTGTGCACATTTCAAAGAAATTTTCAGAGTAGTATAAACCCAAACCTTAAAATTTTGTTTGCTCTGAGTGCCAATTACAAATGACATGACTTAAATCATCTTTCATTATCAGCAACTGTGTGTTTTATATTGCTTATTTAAATATTCTTTTATCATTACTATCCAGAAACACTTGCATGAAGCTTTAGGGTGTCTTGTCTTCTGGGAAGATAAGTAAAAATAAATTGTTATGGGAAATTTTCCATATAATTTCATGTCCTAATAAGTAATAGGAGAAATGTATAGTGTTCAACTTTTAGTTCTTCTGAAAATGAGCAAGTGTAACATTTACTCCAGTGAAAATGTACAAAATTCTCTTAAGTTACCAAATTTTTTTTTATTCAGTTTGTTGAATTTATAAATGAGAGTAATATATCCACTCATTTAATATTTATTGTTTTGTGTAAATTGGATTAAATCTCAATAAATTAATTTTTAAGGAATCAATTTGTGTGAACACCGAAATAGAAGTTGGTAAAGAGAGCTTTTAGAATAGCTCCTTTATTTATAATTTGAAGTAGTTCTGTAACTTTAAAAAAGTCTCACAGCATAGTATTAACTGGTTTTACATGTTTGTGTATAAACTCTTCAACTCTATCTGAAGAATGAACTTAAAAATACAAAACATCTTAATTAAATGCACAGGACTAGTGATCTTATGGATTTTTGAACTGCTATTCTACACTTTGTGTTCACTTTCTTTAATTTATTTTTTTTAGTGTTATCCATGCTCCATTACCAAGTCCTGTTGACAAGGTAATTCAGTAATTTCCTGGTTTATGCCTTATTTAACCACATGCTGTTTTCAGACTTGTTATAAAGATGAAGTGGTGGAGTCTGTCCAGTTACATTTAGATATGTTTTCCACTGCCTGTTTTTACCTAGTTTAATATTCTGAGTGACATTTAAGGTAGAGAAGGGAATGCAGTATTGCAGTATATATTTGAAGGTAGTTTGACTTTTTACATTGTGGCACCTGAAACATGTCTCTGGAACAAAACTATTGATGTTAAGAGAATTCATTTCCAGGTAGAGGTTGACAGACCAACAGGTTCTGAGGAGGGACTACAGGTATAACTGTGAAAATAGTTAAAAACCTACAAGATTTAGTAAATTAATAGATTCTGCAAAACAATCGAGTTTCAATTAGGATTAAAGGTAATACAGTATTCCTGCAATCTGAAATAGATCCTTATGAAGGGGGATGATGACTGGTAGGTCCAAAGGAAATGTGACTGTAATGTGAGTGCCATGACATGGAATTGGAAGGCCAGTGTTTGTGTTGGTCTTTGGGTTGAATGGCTTCACTTTTGTGCCCCTCGGGGTTTTTTGTCACTTTAATCTCAATTGTAACAACAGCCTTAAAATCCCTGGTGTGCTGGTGGTTCAAGAACTTGTGAAGGCTTAAACACAGTGGGGCCTCAGTCCAGAGCTGGGAACTTCTATGATAAAGCAGAAATAGTAATGGAACAATAAATGAATGAAAATGCTATTATTAGATGATTGTAAGTTTACCTTCATGGCTAGATTTAAATGAATTTTGCATTATTTGACTTTAACAAGAAGTCTAAAACCATTCTGATTCTTACCTCTCTTCTTTTTCAGGTTGCTGCTAACACTCCCAGTATGTATTCTCAGGAATTGTTTCAGCTTTCACAGTATCTACAAGTAGGTTTTCTTTTAAAGGCATTTACTTTAATTTTTGTTCAAGACAAACCTTATGCCTTGTCTTTGGGCCTGTGTTTTGTAAACAAGAACACCATAAATGTTGAACTACCTTTTCTGTAGTGAAACAATGTAAAACAATGTGTGTAAACTTTCAGAGTTTTGCATGAGCACTATAAACTATGTCTTTTTTAGAGGAAGCATGAAAGTTTCCTGTATAGAAACTCCATGAATGCTGTGTACCTGCTGTTTCCTGGCCTTTCTTCTCTCCTACCCTGCAGTCCCCAGTTTTCCTTTGCTCACAATATTTTTGTTGTTATCCACTGCTGTGGATGTGTAGAAATACCAAAACAAAACCAAAAAAAAAAAAAAAAAAGGCAACACAACAGGTCATTTCATGTGTCAAGAACTAGTTTGTTTCTGGGAATGTAAACTCTTAGTGTGAATATTTCTGATCCTGTATCTGTTGGAAACTGTAAAGGAGAGAACAGTGCTGGTAGCTCTTCTTCCTCATTGGCATCACCAGCCTTTCTGTGCCTGCTTCTGTGTCAGTTTTAGTAGGTGTGTTTTTTCCCCACAAAAGATGTCATGTCACAAAAGGGTTGGACTGCAAAATGACAACACATTGAAGGGTGTGCTAATAGATATAAGAACACACTTCAGAAAGGATCATAAAATCAGCTTTCTGCAAAAGATAGAAAACCATTTTTACTGGTAAATGCTATCTAGGTTTAATTTATATGTAGTTCTACTGATTTATTTTGCCTGGTTTTGTTAGATAATAGCAAATTTTATTTGTTCCCATAAATGCTGAGGCTTTTGAGATAGATACTATCTTTATATGTATATGCTGACTTAGCTGGAAGCAACTCAGGCAGATGCTCTTTCTTGGGAAGCCAAATACGTACTCACTCCCAATCTGTTCACTCTCCATATCCTGGAATTGTTAACGAAGATGCTCTTCCATCTCACTGTCACAAACCAAAAAAGATGCAGAAATAGTAGTTCTTGCTTGGCATTTTTCTTTTGTGACCTGGTTTGAGGATGAACAGCTCATTCCGTGGGAGATGCCAAGCTGCCTTTTGGTGTCTGCAGTTTTGTTACTCAAATTATTGACAAAAGACAAAGTGTTTTCAAGTCTTGGAAAGAACAGCCATGTGTCCTTAGCATGTGCAAAAAATGGATGAAAAATGAAAGTTTTCAGGAACCTGAGGTTACAGGATACCATTTTCTAATTGAACTCTCCAAATAAATGTGTGGATGGATAAAGTGGAATGGGGTTATGGTTTTGAATATGTGGCAGTGCTTGCCACTCATATTTCCTTTTTTTTTTCCTTGTATTTTATGATCTCTTCTGTTGCTTCTGATTTCCTGAGCTGTTCTAGCTGAACTGACTGATGCCCTACTCTCTTCCCAGGAAGCCTTACATCGGGAACAAATGTTGGAACAGAAGCTGGCAACCCTTCAGCGATTACTTGCTGTCACACAAGAGGCTTCAGATACTAGTTGGCAGGTATCTGCAGGCAATCCTTTTCCTTGTGGACTGAACTATGCAGTGACATATAAATTTTTAGCTACTAATTTACAAACAATGGGGGGGAAAAGCGGCAGAAATAATAAAAGCTTTATGGTGGTTTTTTAAAACTGTGTAAAAGGTGATGTTTAATAAAATTAGTGATTATGTGCCAGTTTGAAATAGCTGTTAGTAGTGAATACTCTAGCAGAATGCAGGTCTTTAAAGCAGAACTCTACTGGCACTACATAAAGCACATATTAATTCCAAGGTGATGCTTCTTTTCTGCCAGGCTTTAATAGATGAAGACAGGCTGCTATCGAGACTAGAGGTTATGGGAAATCAGCTACAGGCTTGTTCAAAGGTAAGCACTTCACCTAAAGCTGAATGTTAGGTGAAATGAAGTTGAATGAAAGATGCCTCTTTTGGAGTGTTTTTTGAAACTAGCTGGTTGTAGGAAAACAGTTGGAACATAAACTCACTAAAATGAACTTGAGCAATTTTGATAATCTGAGTAGTGTGGAAATGGTAGCTCTGTTCTGTATTTCATGGAATCTGGGTAAGTGTCTACTGTTTTCATTGTATTAGAATAACAAGTATGCACTGTCTTGATTGTTGTTTAGGCCACCTATGCCTGCCTTGAATTTAAATTTTTATTTTATTTCTATTTCCTCTCCACTACCTACGTTCTAAGACATTTTTCTGCTGGTCCTGTTTAAGGTATTTTGTTTGGGACCTCGTAGCTCTCCTAGGCTTGACATTGTCTTAACAGTGTCCAATGAAAGTCCCATAATTTTCCTGTAATCAAATCTGACCATTGAATGTGTGCTGCTACACATACACTTTAAAAAAAAATGGTTTACACCCAGTTATGTCAAGCATCTTTGATCACTGCTTAATAGATAGCATATTCCCACCTATCAGAAATTACTGCTACTTTTAATACACCTGACTTTACCATGGTCTGTTATATTTAATCAGCAAAATACTAATTTACATGCTACCTCTGAATTATCTTACATTTACAGAATCAAACAGAAGACAGTATACGAAAAGAGCTTATAGCATTACAGGAAGACAAACACAACTACGAGACAACAGCCAAAGAGTCCCTGAGGCGGGTCCTCCAGGAGAAAATTGAAGTGGTCAGAAAATTGTCTGAAGTGGAGGTATGGAAGTTTCATGCCAAGTCTTTAGGAAATGCTGAAGTAGTTGTGAGAGCTGCTACTTAGATCCCCATTTTGTTGCCTGTGGTATGCCAGAATCTATTGTACCCTGACACTTGCAGAGTGTTAAGTAGTACTGTTTATTTCTCCTGTTGGACAAGATTGTTAAACAGTTAGAGGAGCTATTATTGCAGCTCCTCCCTCTTCTGCCAGGTTTCAAAATTGGTGAAGCTGTCTTACAGAAGTTCCTATGTGTGGGAGACAAGTGAGGGGAAAATGACATACATGCTTTAAAAAAACGCTGTAAGACCTTGTTTAAACTGTAAAATTTATGGAAGCATACACTTAACTACTTGTATGAAGTACACTTAAGAATGAGCTTTTATGATTACAAAGCGATGGACACTTTCTTCTCTGCACCATTTAGTTGTGCTGCTGTCACCAAACTTCAGGAGCATTCCTTGCTTCCTGGAGACCCAGCTGCCTCTTGAGTAAGGGGATCTTAGTTTAGATGCTTTTCCATGTTATGAAGTACAAAAAAGGATTTAGAACACTTCCTTGGAGCCATTAGCTTTTATAATGTGTTAAATCATCTTTCGCTGGGTGAAAGGTATGATGGAATCTGTTGATTACATTGCATTAAAAAATACTATATAAATTTCATGGTTTAGCGTAAAAGGGAAGAGAATGGTGGAGATGGATCACACAGTTCAGTCCTTTCTTCACAATTATATAGCCCACTGTGGGGTTTTTGGTTTGTTTTGTTTTTTTTTTTAACACATATGTAAAACGATAAATTTTCTCATAATCTGTACTTTGGGTAGAACATTAGAGTTTTGTATAGATGATGTTTTTGCCAGGACTTGATCTGTTTGTTTATCCTTAATGATTAAAACCAAGGCAGCTAAATGTGATTAGTTACATATAGTGTTTGGAAAAAAATTTTAGTGTTTGGTAGTTTATTGTGTCTCCTTTTTTATTATTGATTGCATAAAAATTCTGTCTTACAGCGGAGTTTAAGTAATACAGAAGATGAATGTACACACCTGAAAGAAATGAATGAGCGGACTCAGGAAGAATTAAGGGAATTAGCTAATAAATACAATGGAGCTGTAAATGAAATCAAGGATCTTTCTGACAAACTAAAGGTAACAACAGAACTTAGTCTGACTTACGATAGAACTGTGATGAATGGAACAAATAAATACAATTGAATTTCTAATGTAATCAAAAAAGGTTAAGAAGCTTTTTGAACAACGGGTTGATGATAGAAAGATGCATATCATCTTTTACATATTATTTTGATTTTAATGTATTTGAAGCTGTCATCAGTTAAGCCACTTGCTGAAAAGGTTTCTTTTTCATTCATTTTGAAAGTTGCCATATTTTTGGAACCAAAATATATTTTAGTATAAAATTACGTAAGGTGTGAAACTTTACATTCAGCTGCTTTTATGTAGACAAATAACTTTCAACCTAAACATCTTACAGGTAATGGGATTGGAAATAAATTTGCATTTTGTGTTGCCTCTCTGTGCAGATACAAACATAAGCAGCCCACCCCATAGCAATAATATGGCTCAGCTGCCAGGGGGTAGGAGCATGCTGTTAAGGAGCATGCTGTTAAGTTTGTGATTAAATTAAATGTCTAAGTATATATTTAAAGGTCCTTTATGCTAGAGAACAGAATAAACACTTCATGATAAATCCTGTTCCTTAAGAGTTTCCAATCTAGGTAAGTAGAAGCTGTGAAGGAGGAAGGTAATGATGTTATCTCTGGAGACCTGAGACAGTTGTTGCATTTGTCTTGGATAAATACTGGAACTGGAACTTGGGTTCTTTGAGTCCTAGTTCAGCATCTCAGACAGAAGATTTTCTTTCCAAATGAAAAGGTTCAATTGCTGCTCTTAAAGCACTGTATACACAGAAGGGTCCAAACTGAAACTTATGACTTAGCTTTGAGGGAGAAGAGTCTTTGAAACTCTTCAAGAGATCCAGCAAGGAAAAAGGTGTGGCTTTAATCAAGTTGGTCTGTGCTGTCAGTGTGCATTCAGTTCAAAAGGGCTCTTGAGTTTTGAGTGATTTGAGATGCTGGGTGACAGTTATTTAGGTCCATTTAGCTATACAAAAATCAAGGAGACCTGTTCTTTCATGTGTTAAGTTTGATTTGTTTGGGGATTTTTTTTGCCTTTTTTCGAGCAGGTAGCAGAAGGAAGACAAGAAGAAATCCAACAGAAAGGACTGGCTGAGAAAAAGGAATTGCAGCATAAAATAGATGAAATGGAGGAAAGAGAGCAAGAGCTTCAAGCAAAAATAGAAGCTTTGCAGGCCGACAATGACTTCACCAACGAGCGCCTGACAGCTTTACAAGGTTAGTCACTAGCGGGGGAGAAACTTTGGGTATTTATTTTTCTTTTAATCTGTGAAATATCTTTTTCTTGGACTTCTGTTTACAGTACGGTTAGAACACCTTCAGGAGAAAACTCTTAAAGAACACAACAGCTTAGGTAGGTGTGATCGGTTTCTTGTTTCAAGCTGGTTTCCCGATTTTCTGTTCGTTTGCTCTCGTTATCACAGTCTCCTAGTCCCGCTGTCTGGTGATGGAGTTGATTCCCACTTATCCCAGTAGGGAATTATCCAGGACGTGGAGAGGGCACAGGGGCCGGCAGAGGGCGCTGGTGCTGCGGGTGTTCAGTGCCGGCCCAGGGCCCGGTGCTCGGGTTTGGAGGGGTTTTACATTCGTATACATTTTAAAATCCTTTTAAATATATATAAAAGGATATATATATATGTATGTATGTATGTAATAGGCAGCCATTCTTTGGGTGTTTGTAACCTTTCATATGTTTGAACAATCTGTAGTGCAGAAAAAAACCCATCACACTTTGCCTGCTCTGTTTGATTAGGTGCTTGGAAGGAGGAAGTAGCATGAAAAGCCAGATACATTTCACAATGCTATATTTATAAAGAAACAAAACCCAAAACAAAATCTTGCTTGGTTCCAAAAATAATACCCTTTCTTGATCCTAGGCATACAAGTTGACGACTTCATACCTAAAATTAATGGGAGCACAGAGAAAGGTAGTGTATCTTAAGGCTACCTTTTGTCTTATGGTTGATGTTTGAAGTTGAACAAATTCAAAATGTTCTTGAAAGTCTTATTTTGAATAATATTCTCTTTAAAAATTCAGTTGAATTTGTCCACTCCACTGACCAGCATTTTTTTAGCTTAGACATTCAGTCTGGGTGTTTATAAAAGGTTCTGTAAAATGTAACAAAACAACTTGGAAGTCGTC
>NW_020955348.1:767589-921830 GCF_003031625.1 Empidonax traillii | reverse complement strand
ATCACAGTCTGTGCCTTTCTGGATCTTCCGGTCCTTTAGCCCTTGTATGACAGATGGGCACTCATTTGCTCTGCCAGGTTTTGGATTTTGTTCTCTTTAAAGCAGCAGGAGACAGTTACTGTTGGTTGGTTTTTTGTAGGTTTTTTTTTTGCTAAATAGTCTTGCATTATTTTAGAAGAGCTAAGAATTTTGAGATTCTAATGCAGATTGAGCAACTTTGGCAACAAAAGAGAAAAACTGTACAACCGTGTAAAATCAGTATATTTTTTAAGATTCCTTTTGTCTGTCTCAGAACTTCAGGTCAAGTCCTAAAGGTGTATGTACAGACACTCCCTGGCCATGGCAAGAACAAGGGCTTTGCACTGCTTTTTTCTGTGGCTGCTCACAGCATTCAAGAGCTCTGTTCAGAGCACAGGAACTAAAAGTCACGTTATAGCCTTTGTAGAAGCTTTTTATAACCAGCTGTATTCAGATGCTGATGGTTGGGCATTCATTTTCTCTCACTGCACCCACAGAAGAGCTGGTGCAGAAGAGAGGAACTTGCTTACACATCAAGCCCCTGATAACAGTTGTGTTGTTCCAAAAGTGTTTTTTTTCTCAGTGAGTTGCACCACACCTGGCTTTCATCTTTACATTTTGTGAACCAGGTATTACATAAGAAAGGTATGAGAAATTTGTATACAGTCACTTAGAGGATCGTGTAAAAAGGAAAAACAAAAGTTTTAATACAGAAAATAAGTACTTTTTAGAGTAACCTTGAAATATAGTAAAGCTTAGTTTTTCAACTGAGCTTCTGATGTCAGAGCTAGTGATGGAACAGTTTGGTTAGAATGTCCCACACTGTGCAGGTTTATACTAAAAGCAGCATTTTCAGACTGCTGGACTCTTGGTCAAATGATTTTTGAGATTCTCCAAGAAGGAAGTGTTGGCAGCTTTTCACTTAAGAGATGCAGGAGTATGGTGGAGCTGGGAGCTGAACAAAGTCATGTGGAGCAACTTGAGTAAACCTGGAAACTGGGCCCAGTTTTAGGATCTCTTTTGTAGAACTGTCCTTTCAAAAATTTTCTGTGTAGTGAAACTGTTTAAAAAGTAAAGGGACATATTCAACAACACTTTTAAAATAAATATTTTTCTTTTCAAGAGGGTATTAGAGATGAAGAATCAACATGAAAACTAATGAAAAACTTAAATACCCTTTTAAAGCGAATAAAAATGCTGAAGAATATAGGTTAAATACACATTTCTTTTGAAAAGGCAATTGAAGTACTTTCTTCTGATCAGTTCAAAAGAGTAAACCTATTTCCTAGTATCACTCAGACATCATTTCAATTCCATGTCTTGTCTGCTTGCATATTAACTCAGATTTCAGAAGTTCACTGTGAATACACAATTACAAATATTGTTAATATGCCTTTCAAATTTTTTTGTTGCATCAATTTGAAAATGATAAGAAGGTGTAAACTTAAGTGTTTCTTTCTCTACTAGAGCACTTTCTTTCAAAGAGTGGAGGGGACTGCACTTTTATTCATCAGTTCATAGAATGTCAGAGTGAGTACAAGAGTGTTCACATTTGCTTTAAAAACAACAAGAAAACCCAGAAAAGGTGGATGGAAACCAGAATTGTCACTGCTATTTAATCTTTCTGTAGAATTGTGGCATTGTGATACCCAGCAGGGTCTGTAGGGGCAGTGAGCGTGTCTTTGCTCCTGCAAAGCGATGGTCATGTCATCTCTTGGTAGCACTTAATCCATTACTGTGCCCTGACCATCAAAAGGGTGGTGATGTTGCCACGTAGTGTTGAAAACTGAGTGGAATTTTTCCTCTGTTACAAATGAAGTTGAAAGCCTAACTCTGTCAGTTCAAGCAAATACCACAGACAGAAGTAGGATATGGAAGATAACGATGCATTTTTGCATATCAATAATTTACCACATAATTAAAGGCCTTACACGTTCTTCAAATTATTTGTTACAAAGAATAAAAAGAAAAACGAGTCTGTAGTTTTTATGTGGAAATCCAAGAGATTGTTTAAAAACCAGTAGAAAATAAATAATCAATACCAGTCTTTAGAAAGATGTGTTAGTCTGGAATGTGAAATACATTTTTCAGAGCAAGTGGATTTGAAAATGAGTAATGAAATGGCACTGTCTGCAAGTCTAAATTAAATAAAAAATGAAGATGTTAATACTTCTTGTGTACTGAGGCAAAAATATCATTAAAAGAAGAGAGAAGAGTACTGTTGAACTTTGAATAAAACTGGTTTGTAGCATGAAGAATTAATCTTTTATTTAAGAGTTTATTGAAATTATGTACCTAAAGCTGAGCAGGGAAACATTTAGAAGCAGAAACAAGAGAGTATCTTTTTCTGACATGATACCTGTTGGACTCTTCCCTCTTAAATTTCGGTGAGGAAGAGGAACAGACTCGTCTGACTTTACTGCTGGTGATGAGATTGCAGTGCTGTAAACCAAATGACGTGGTACTGCCACTGTTTGTCTAAGAAAACTTAAACTTTATTTATTTGAAAACTGTTTACTTTTAAAAATGCCTGATAACTGTCTTATGTCAGGCTGCTGTTTAAAATAATTCTAAATTTTGCAAAGATCACATATGAATCATCTCTATTCAGTACATAGAAATGAAGTTAAATGTTTGAGTAAACTTTTTTTTTTTGTCTAGACTGAACATGAAGAGCACATTGAATGATGTTCAAATATGGATTGGTTGCCTGTTTTCATTATTTGGTTGTTAGCTTGACCTGTTTTAGCAGAACTTAGCATTAGTATCGCTTCTGCCAACTAAATGTGACCAATCTTGTAACTATTGAGAAGGAAAAGTAATTCTCAGTATCTAGGAAGATATTCTGGAATGTAATCAAAGGAGTAATAAGAGTCAAAGTTCCATGTGTTTATGCCCTACCCATTCTTGAGAGATGGAAAGCTACAGGGTGAAGACACTCTAGGACCTCGATTGCCTCACTTTGAAAAGAATGAGTATGAGTTCAAAGGTTCAGGATTTTGCATTTCTTACAACAGTCCAAGTCTTTACTTTCCCATCAAGAACAAAAAAAAAGATTCCAAATCAGCAATTCATTCTTGGGCTGAAAGTTTTTGCCTTTTCCAAATTCAAATATGTTTAATCAGACCTCACAATGTCATGAGGTTAAAAACTGCAAAATGCAGGATCTGTTATCTGATACTTTAGGATCTGCAAACCATAAGAGAAATCTAAAGCCAAAGGAGAATTGAGACAACCATCCAGTTGGTCAAGAAGGGAAGGTTCTGAGTTGATGTGCTTGTACTACATGGGAAGTGTCCACCTCCACAGTGCTGGGAAAAAGCACTTAAATTGGGAAAACACAAGCAGAGAAATGAGGAAAACCAGCTGGAGAAGAGGAATTGGGAGTATGGAGGATAGCACAAGAAGGAAAACGAGCTGATGAAGCAGTCTGGTGTTTATACAAACAGTGGCTGTGGAGGTATAAGGCAGTTGAAAGTGCTCATCAGTTAAGAGCAATTAAAACATCCTGAGGTACTAAAGCTGGAGTATTTTTGGTGGGGCAGAAATAACAGAACACTAGAAGTTTTAGTTACAGTGCAGCTTGAATGCTTGATTTTGGTAGTATAGCTTATAAAATCTAGCTTCGGTAGGTTTCTAAAAGTATTTTTAAATTATTTTGATTTTTTAAGCACAATATGCTCACAATTTCATTCAGTAATGTGTCCTGATTTGCAACATCTGCACAATATTATGAGATCTGGCTCTGAATGATCTGGAAAGTTTGTTACTTTCTGATCATTGCATCCAGTTCACTTGTTGCTCACTCCATAGCTTTTTTTGTTTCAATAACCACTGGTGAAAATCAGTGATACCAACAGCAAAAGTCATGGTGCTTCTTTTTGATCAGTTCATAATGTGAATTATTACCAAAAATGGTGATGATGTATAGACAGAAGTGAGATTTGCCCTGCTAGCTTCCTGTCTTTCGCTCCAATCTAACTCTTCTTTGTGTCCTTATTTTTTCCCCCTTATTTTTGTGATTTTATACTTACGATTTGAAATGCAAGTCAGTGTTTTTCCTTTTTACCAAGCTGATGTTTAGGAAGTTGTTATTAGTAGTTTTTGGATGGACTGAATGGTTATTTTGAACTTTTCTATTTGACCTGCATGTGGCAAGTAAATCTTTTTTCAGATGGTTAGAAATCTGTGTGTTGAGGGCCAAGTTTTCTTTGATTTTCAGAACTGGCCTCCTTCAAAGACTATTTTGGTACAAAACCAAGAATGTATAGGTGGCATGTTACTTAAGTGGTAATTTTAATGTTAACAGATCTTACCTATTATTGCACACAGTGATAGGCAACCCAAATCTAAAAGGGAGTTCTTAAATTGAAAAGATAGGAAATGACTAAAAACCTAAAGGGAAGCTGCTTATGAACTGCATTCCTCAGCAAAAAGGAATATATGAAAGATGAACTGAAAGCTTAACTTCACAGCAGATTGTTTCAATAAAAACATTTATTTATTATATGTAGCTCTCTGCTACTTTCTACTACTTTAAGTAGGGACTGGGCAGCATGAAAGATAAAATTCTTTTGTGTCAGAAATTAAGGATAGGATCCTCACCCAAATTTGTATTTTGGTAGCCAAAATTGCATGTTTTGATTCAGGGAAAACATTTAAAAATAAATCACATTTGTGAAGTTTTCTGAAATAGCAATATGTAAAGATGCAGAGATTTGAAAGAGATGTTCTAAAGAAGGCATATCTGTGTCTTTTGCTTTCTGATTGTTGTCTGGCTTCTGCCATTTTTAGTGACTAGGGTGGTAACAGAGTGAAAAATAAGATTCTGTGTAATTCAGTGATACCAGCATCCAATTTCTTGTGTATTACGTAAATACACCCCAGCACGCTGAAATCAACTATTTTTTGTTGGCTTCAAAATACCCTAATAGTAACATTGTTTAAACACAGAGAATTCCCACTTGTTCTTAAAGTTAGGAGAGATGTCAGTCCCCAGGGGAAAAGCATTGGCTGTGCCAGCTTTGGGTCAGGCTGGGCAAGGGACTCGTGTGCTGCTGCTCAAGGTCTTGGCTGAAGGAGAAACCTTGTGCACCAATGGTGAAATCTATAATGGACACTAGAAAACAGCCACTGTGGAAATAAAAAAAAAAAATATATATATATGGAGTTTCTGTTAGCCATGGGACCTGAGTGGAAAGAGCTGCTGCAAAAGTTTCAGTTTGGAAAACATTTTCCTTGAGAAGGTTAGTTTTGGTTCTTTGTGCTGTAACTATTCTGGGTTTAGAAGTTACTGCATTCAGAAAACTACAAGATCCATCATTTCATGAAGCTAAGTTTTGCTCTTGTAACTGATTATAGAAGCCTATTTTAAGCTGGCAGTCTAGCATAGATGAGATGTTACCCCTTTAGATCAAGCAGTTGGTCGCTACTTGGTGTTTGCATTCAGCTATTTTTTTCAGATCTATAGGCAGAATTCTTCTGCTGTTTTCTTGCTGCCTTCCTCTCCACCCCACTTTCAGCCTCAGACAAGTCCTGGACTAATCATATATGAAGGCTTTTGATTAGATTTATTTTATTTTTAAATGGAAGAGGGCTCATGATATCAGTCAGACTCCTGACTTACGGCTGCAGTAACTTGATTCCCTCCACGGTGCCTTCCTCGGTCTGGGGACAGTCATTCTCTCCAGCTCTGAGGAACTCGAGGCTGTCCTGAACTTGGATGATGACTGATCTACAGTTGCTCGAGACCTGAAGCCAATCCTGAAAATCCAGTGTGCTGTTCAGTGTATTTCTGAAGCAGTGTTAGTAAAATGTTACAGGAATGCCGGGCAATATTTGTGGATAAAAGTAGTTGGAGGGAACATCTCTTTTAGACTGGTTTTCCTGGCAATGGGGGAGAGAAGAGGGCAGGACAAGCTTTTGGCCCTGCAAACTCTTCTTCAAACCTCAGGGTTTTTGTTTTGTCTGAAAGCTTGTCTATCACCTAGGGCTGAAAGAAGTGCCTCCTCACGAATCTTGTCCTGCATCTGTCCTTAGATTGTCATGGTTACAGCAACGTGCCATGGAAGGAGTACAGGGACAGGCTAATCTCAGAGCTGCTGGAAGCTGGAAATGCTGACTAAAGCTCACTATTTTATTTTTTTTTTAATCAAAATTTTGAAAAGGATTTACTGTCACCCAACTCCCTGAATCTGAACTCTCCTGCTGTCTCAGTTACCTGTTAACAGCACGCGGAGTAAGCAGCAAAGTCAGCTCCCTGCCTGGTTATCCAGGATCTGGCAGGGAAAGCACAGAGGGAAGACAGAGGCAGCTTCAAGCCTGATGTCTCAGGGGGGTATTAACAGCTTTCGACATGGTCTAAATAGAAAGATCTACTGCACAGAAATTGAGAATGTGATCTGCAAGATGTGACCCTCGATAATTTTGGATGTTGGCATTTCTAGTTGCTTCTTAAGGAATTTGCAATAATGAAATCTCATCTGAAAAAAGAAATTAAGTAATGATACAATTGTTCTTGTAGTGTCTTTGATTAATCTAAACCTGTTCTTCCCTTGGTCCTCCTGTTTGCCTTCATGTCCTAGCTGGAGTTAGGATGAAGTTAGGAATGGAATCTCAAATTGAACTTTTTAGGTTTTTGTGCACCTGACATACATGAATAGAGTTCCCAAAAAGTAGATTTTATATAAAAACTCAATTTTTGTGAACTTGAATGTGATGGATTCCTAGTTTTTGGCAGTTTATGCAGCTCTCTTGAAAGATTTAAGCTAAGAAAGGCTGTTTCTGTATACCTTTCCCAGGCAGTGTTAAAGCAGTTGTGGTGTGAAGGGGGCTTCTCTATTGCTCTTTCATTGTGCTATATTTCTAGATTTCTGCTGTATTGGGTGGACATCTATTTCAGGGAACCAGCTCTTCAAATTTTTTTTTTGATAACTAGAACTTGAGAAATATATTCATAATTTATTACTTTCGGTTAGGTTTTTAAAAAGTACATAAAATTAATTTTCCTAAATTCTCATTAGGGAACTGAAGCATTATGTAAGTTAATAAGGAGAAATAATTATGCATTGTATCACAAAGTTCTGGTAGGCTTGTGTGCTCTGTTTCATTATTCTGTGCCAGAATAAAGTTTTGTTCAAGCCTGAGTAGGAAGTAATATTATCAGCTTTTAATTTGGTCATGGAATGTGCTCTACGTAGATGCGTACAGGGAAAAGCTTGTTAAATCTGAGCTTGGAAAGTAACACTTATTTTGTTTGGCAGACAAGATCATAGATGAAGGACATCTAACCAAAGTGGAAGAAACAAAGCTTTTGAAAGGTTAGACTTCTGGATTATTTCATTGTTTTTGAAGCATGCTTTTTATGTCACTTAGTGCATGTTCTGTGTTAAGCCAGCAGTTTGAGTTTTGATTAAATACGCATTTGAGAAGAAATTCAATAAAAGGGAGGTAAATGGTTTGCTGAACTCTGCTCCAAATACTTTTGCAGGGTAAAAAGATTTCATGGAATCAATTTTGGAAGATTGAGTACATGAAATGCTGGTCTCAGGATTGACTGAGTTCTGACCTTAATAAGTATTTTAAAAGAAATGAAACCACAATAATTTCTGTAAATTGAATTCAAGCTTTAATGTCTGCATATATTTCAAACAGGATCTTCATTTTGTTATAGGGCTAAAAAGAAATAATGTTTGGTCTCATTTTAAGTTTTATATAAAATTGTATTTTAATTTGACTATTTTTTAATTTAGACCCTCATAACTGTAAAATAAGCATTAACCTCCTAAATGTGCTTTTTCCAAGTAAAACATATCTGTGCATCTCTAACTCTCTTCTCTAATGTGTAAAGCAAGTTAAATTAAAGGAGCTAATTGGAGAAGACTTATCTTGTCAAGGAACAGTCATCCTTATCTTGCAGTGCCAGTCAGGAATGCTACAAAGTGTGGAGGTCAATATTTCCCATGTGTCCAATAACTTGAGATTGTTTGGACTTGAAGGCTGGCTCCTCTCTTGTAGCTTTTTATTGCTGTCTAGACACACTAACTCATTTCTTTACCCTCTGTCCTTCTGCAAAGTGTTGTTCTGTTGAATAAGTGTGAGCATGTTAGAAGTTCCAGTACTCTAGAGACATTTTCATTTCTTATCTTCCTCCAGTGCATGGAATTGCCCCTTTAACTTCTTTCTGTATGTGAGGAAGCTATAGACAGGGTGCCATATTTGGCAAAGAATGCATACAATAACTGTAATGTAACACTTGCATGCCTCTTATTGCAAAGCTGGGAGCTATTTTTAGCATTGGGTAATATATTCTAACTCATCAAGTAAGTATGATGTCAACACATTTTAATATACTTCATCACTTTTGCTATATTTATTCAGCTCAGTTTTATTATGGGAAATCGGAACAACTGCTGGGAAGTAATATAGTACAGGAAGGAGTTTTGTGCTTATGACTCTGGTTCCAGAATAGGAAGGAGGTTTCTAAATCATTTCTCTTTTTGCCTTCTGCTGTTTCACATGTAGATGCATCTTTCCTCTGGTGCCTGATCTTTTGTGCCTTGTTCCAGAGGGAGGAGGGAGGAAGAAGCTGCTGTACCCGAGGGTGGGTGGGAAGGAGGGAAGTATGAGGGGGAGGTGGGGGAGAGAGCATTAATTCAGCGGTTGGAGCTCGCCCAGTTCCTCCCATTTTGCAGAGAGCAGGAAAGCTGTGTTTCCATGGATGCCCAGATATGGTAAAGTTAGTTGGATACAGATCCTGCTCAGCTTAGCGCTTCTGGATCGGCCACTGATAGAACTGCCATGGGTGAGGCTTTTAGGTTATACTTGGCTTAATATTTTAAAAAGGATGTATTACTTTTAGTAATTATTACAGTTTGAATGACAATCCTGTGAGCTTGGTTCTGTGTGATACGTGTAAAATGCTTGATCTGTAACATCTTTAGATATTAGTTAAAAACCTTATCCCTAAAAATAGGGAGATACCCTTTATGTTTGGTGGTGGTTATTTGCTAAAATAACGAGTTTTTAACTACTCCAGTCATGATGAACTCTGAAGTCTGCTTAAGTCATGGGAGTTGTTTGGAATAGCTGCCAGGTCTGAACCCCTAATGTACTTTAACTGTACAGGTGTTTTCCCCTTCCTCCTCTCCAGTTATTTCGGTTGCATTAGGATGGGAAGAGTCTGGCTCTTCATCAGCTGCTTTGTTTGTACTTGTTGCCTTCTGTTTCGTGTGCAAGTGGATGTTATTCTGGCACAGAGAGATAGAGAATTTTTCATGTTAGATGAAGAAAACTTTTTTTTTTCTGTTAACCTGTCTGTGTTTTGTCATCTTACTGATTTTCCTGTGTAGGTGCACGGGTTGTCTTCAGTTTGAACTTAACTTCTTTCATTTGCAGGGAATTTAGTTCTGTTCTCTTGTTATTTGAAAAAGCTTTCTCATGTCTCCTTTGTTGTTTATTTATTTTCGTATACTAACCCTGTTGGTAAAACCAACCTGATTTATTTCTTGATGTCCTTCTTTCTTCCTGTGTCCTGGTACTTCTTTGCTGCATGTACATGATCTGTATGTGATGAAATGACTTGTGTTCACCATGCTTTTCTGCATGTGTGGTAGAAGTCAAGTCTGTGTACTGGGAATGTTATATTGACCCCTTTTTATATGTATCTCTGCCTGGAATTCAAGACTCAGAGGAAATCTCTTTTAATCTGCAAATGGGGAGCAATGCTGGCAAACCAAGGCTCTGAACACTCAGCCTAGAAAGATTTCATTGTGTGTAACCTCACCTGCATGTTGGTTCCTCACTGAGAGACCTCCTGGGTTAGCCCACACCAGAGGTGGTGTAGCATTCTTTAATGGACCCATCAGAACTAAACCAAAATGGTTATTTAAGAAAAATTAAAAAGAAAATATTTCAGTTGCATAAAATATTTCGACTTTGAGTCAGGTTCTGTGGGGGAAAAAGATGCACTGGTATAATTAAGTCCCCTCATCTTTTGAAAATGTCTGTTCTCCTTGAAAAACTAGAACTGGGAAAGTAAAAAAAGGAACAGCAAACAAAACCAAAAATAACTGTGTGGCTTCACTAAGTTGCTTGTAATAATTTGGTGAATTATGTGTGAACAGATACTCGATGAAGATATTTTTTTGGTGGAAAGGACATACACTGCTTTCTCTTAATGCAATTTGAACTGAAAATTCTTTCTAGAAATTCCTGTATTATTTTATATCTCTGTGGTTCTTTAATGGTTCACACCACACTTCTTTTTAACAGTACAGCATGTACATGACTTGTTGCTATTATTTTGTATGTCCTAAATACCGAAGCAGTTTTATTCTTAACAGCACTTTCTTTCTGACTTGCTACAGTATCTGCATTGTTTTAGTTTCCTTTTCTTATTTGTTCTCGGGTTGAATCAGCTTTTGCACAGTTCCAGCTGGCAGGAGCGCAGCGTTAACCCAAGTTCAAGCTGTGCACGAGGCAGTTGCATCCCCTATTAGAGGCCGGGGTGGATTAATGACCCAGGGATGTGGAATCCATTTTAGCCCAGACTTGCAAAGAAATAAGCTACCACCAGGTTTTTAACTGTTTCTTGAACTGGGTCGCTTTCTACTAACATTTAGCTGTACTTGGGTGTACAGGAGAAATTCTTAACAAAGCATTTACTGACTGTGGTTGCTTTTCCTTGTCTCTTGCAGAGAATCAGGCACGAGTCAAAGAATCCAACGATCTGTCGGACACTCTCAGCCCGAGCAAGGAAAAAAGCAGCGACGACACTACAGGTGAGAGTTGAACTGAGGCTTCTGTAACCTCTAATTAGTTTGAATTAAATCACTTAATTAATCATGAGTATTTTCTTACAAGAGTGGGGTGTATTATGCAGAGCCAGATACAAGCTTAGAGCAGTATTGTCTATTCTGCAGTCTCATAATTAACTCTTGTAAATTAAGAAGAACATAAAAGCTTCTCCCCCTGTAAAGAATGAAACCTGTCTGCAGTCTGCCTGCTCTCCGAAAGGTGCGAGATTTGTGGTTTTTGGTTTTTTTTTTTAGATGCTCAAATGGATGACCAAGATCTAAATGAACCTATTGCTAAAGTAGCTCTTCTAAAAGGTAAACAAACTTAGTTTTGTAAATGTAGGTGCATAATCTGTATGTATAATTTTTTTTATCTACCTGTTTTTTATCAAATGTACATTGAAGTACAGTGCTGAAATGCAAAGGCTTTAATCATGTAGTATGGAAGAGTTAAATTTAAGTATCAATAATGACTCCTGTGGGTGATATAGTATAAAAGCACACTTCTGAGTGTTAGTATAGAAATAATCTGTGTATAAAGGTAGTCTCTGCACTCACCGACACTGCTCTAGGAATTTACGTGTCATGACTTCAAGCAAGAGTTGAGAATTAGTCAGCATGCACTTAAGTTAGGGCTAATAGCTGTGGGGAGGAGGGATTCTTGCATCCCTGGTATGTTTTAAGCATTGTCTAATTTTACTTGCATAGCTTCCATCACTGTCACAAATGCCACTGTTAGTTTGTAGCTGACAGGTTAACCAAAACAAGACTGTAGTTTTGTTTTTTTTAACACAATCAAGAATTGAATTCCTGTTGTAGCTCTATTTAGAATGCTTGCTGAGCTGTAGCTTTGAGCTTTGCAGCTATAAAATTAAAATTTTTTACTGTTCTTTGCACTGAAGGCATGTGCTTAAAACTTAATTAGCAAGGTAGTATTTACATATTCATGAGCTGGAAAATGGGGTATATTAATTAGTTGCTACATTTAGCCTACTGAAAATTAATGCTTTGCTTTTTGTACAAGTAGATATTTGATAAAATTTGTAAAATTATGCTCATGTTGTGAACACAAGTAAAAAGAATGTCACAGTTCTTTGTGATTCAGAAAGACAGGAAACCATAACACAACTTAGGAGACCTGTAAAAGAGCTTTTTTCTGCAATGGTTTACACTCCCTAATTTTACGACAGAAAGGCTTCCAAAAATTGCACAAATTACTTTTGCTATTTGCCAACCATATAAAATGGAGTTTGATATTTCCCAGTAGACATCAGTTCAGCAAAGCAGTTTAGAAAGGAGTGTTTAAGGTATTGTTCTGTTTGGAGTTTGCTCTAATACTTGCAATTAATGACAAGTATATGCAGTGACTTCCTATGCAAGAAATTAGAATTTGATAATGTAGTGATTGATAGTCTTATTTTAGGTTATAAATTTGAGGTTGGCAGCACCTTTTATTTGAACAAAAAAATTCAATTGAAAAGCGTGATGTTCAGTAAATATCAGAACTTTCAAGTCCAGAATGGGAGGCATATGAAGGAATTGGTTTTCTGTAAGCATTGGCACATGAACTGAATTCACAGCTGGAACAACCCTTCATGTGTAAACTATATGGCAGAGAGACTGAATTCAGCTCATGTCAGAGTTATATTTTAATTCTAATTGGTTTAGTTTTAAGATGCCAACTGAAGACTAGTCCCAACTGGCTCGATGTCTTAGTTTCTTCTGCTAACAAATAAAGGTAGTCCATGGACCCTTTAGGCTGAAACCGTATGGATTCCTAAATTCTTCTTTTATGCAAGACAAGTGTTAAGTTCTACCAGAAAGGTTCATTGAAGAGCCCAAGCCCAGGATCAGGTAACTGTGATCCTGCTGCTCCCTGCATTGGAACAGCCCCCTGGCACAGCAAGGGTACACTTGCTCTGTCCAGGGCACGTTAAACTGGCAGGGAGGGTTAACTGAACACTTAAAGGACTGAAATCAAGTTTTCTATAGTAATGGAGAAGCAGTGTTTTGCTAATATAAATGTTTTCGTTGCTGCTTCTGTCTTCACTCAGTTGAAGATTTAAAGCATAACTTACTGAATAAGTAGAAAAGTACCTATTTGCATAAGAGCTTTGCTATTGAATTAACTAAAATAACTGGAATAACTCACTCCCTCTTGAAGCTATTTATGGACATTCCTAGTTCACTCTCATGAAACCATTACAAAATATCTGTACAATGAATCATTTGCCCTTTTAATTTTTATGAAGAGCCTATAAACCCCCACAGTGTTGAGGTTTTTTTCAGAGAGCTACTTCATGTGCCTGACTTTGCCCTAAAAAGGATCTTACTTGCCACAGAAAGGCTTTCAAGTGGACTTGTTGTGCTGTCATATAATTAAGGAAGAGTGAGAACATTTCTGATCTGGCAGCTGATTGGGATGTGGAAACAGCTGCTGGAAAAGGCAGCGGTCTCGTTGGAATTTACAAAACAACGGAACAAGAAAATTATGAGACTTCTAATTGCTCTAGTTTCATCCAAGCATTTTCCATCAACAATTTTGAGTGCATTGAGAATTAGTTTTCAACTGTCTACAAGTCAGAATTGGGCAAAGAGGGGAGGGAGGAAAGCTGTCACGGTTTAGTTGGGGTTTTTTTCCTCCCCTTTCCCCTCTCCCCACAAGGTAAATGACTTGAATAGCCTTTCATAACAGTTCCCTGGACACTTCTATTTAAACAGGCTGTTTGTGACTACTTATTGCAAAGTTAAAGACAGGTAAATGTTAAACAGATGGAAAGAAGCAATAAATGTCACTGGAAGGTTGCTACTCTTGTTCCTATCAATGTTCCTGTGTTTTCATAGTAACTGCAAGACAGTTCTGTGGAATCTTAATAGAAAGTGTTTGCAGTTGAGGGTTTGCTGAATAGTGGTAGTTTTGAAAATCATCAATGGTCTGTCAATGCAGAAAGTTTGGGAACCATTGTTTTATGTTCCAATAGCCAGGTACTTTAAATAAGTGATGCCGTTTCCTTCATGTGGATCTTACAAAGCTAAAGAAAACTCAGAGGTTTAATTGTTTGTGTGATTTCACTGGAGCACCCTCAGTATTGTCTTCTGAGTAACCTGAGAAATCCTGCAAAGTTCTGGAAGTGAACTACTGTGAGACTTGAAGAAACACCAGCCTGCTCATGAAGTTGCTTCCATAGGCCAGGCACATACAGATAGGGGATCAATTAACAGCCTATGTGTGGTTCTGTATCATCTCTGTTAGCAAAACAAAAGTGTGAAGGCAAACAGAAGCAGAGCTCAGTTAATATCTTCATGTTTGTAAATACTAAATTTTTAGTATTGTAATTAATGATAACTTCTTTAACCTTTTCTGAGAACAGTTAGGCTAAAGCTGAACACTTCTGGAAATTGCTTAAATACTTTTTAATTGCAGCCTTTTACACTGATTGTCAAAGCAGGTTTTTGTGATGTGAATTTGCTTCTTAAGGGAAGTGATTCTAAGCATGATGATATTTAGTAGTTTTATTATTTATAAATAGAGTAATCCTACTCACTAAAGAATTATTTTTCAAAATTAAAATTACCTTTTGATTAGAAGCATGTCAGGCACATGGAAATTCCCCTTTTGGGTTGGAGTAGGAAAGAGTTTTTACCTTGATTGTTCCTTTGCTCAAAGGATAATGTTGTCCCTTAAACCAAGCCTCTCATCTCCTTTGAAGCAGTAGTCTTCTATGATGTGTGCTTTCAATGACTAGAAAATCCTGTCCACCAGCAAGTTCATTTGGGGTGTCTTTTGTTGGATTTGGGACACTACTTCTTTATCAGGAGTGATTGGAGCATAATTTGTCAGCTTCCTCATCCATTTCTTCTGAAAAGTCTCATTAAGGAGTGTTGGAAGTCTAATTGCCCCAAGTCTTTATCCATGAAAAGCTAAGAACAAAACGTGTTCAGTAAAGAGAAACTTGGATTTGGAACTAATAAACTATAAAACAAAGTATTTGGATGAAATATGGGGTCCTCTCTGTTCTTTCTGCTCTCATAATTTTGTTCTGAAAAAGTCTAGAAGCACATGTGTGTCCTCAGCTCTGCTCAATCCCACCAATTCATTACTGTGAGAACAGGAAAAACAGCCCCTTTTTTTTAGAGGAGTGCAATATGAATACTTAAGCATGATTTGATAAGCAATTGTTTTAATTAAGAGAACAAGAAAAAAATGTCTAGTTACTTTATTGGTAGCATATATAGTCAAATGTCAATGTCCAAAGCATAATGATGAACTAAACTATAGCTGCTTTTTATTCTTTTTCTTATTAGTGAAGGGTTCAGACAATGAAAGTAATACTTTATTGGAAGCCTTTATCTTAAATCCATGTGGTCTCTAGTTGCAGATGTTTAGTAACCAGGTAGCCGTGGGACTCTTGTTCCTTTCTTTCCCCTCCCTGTCCCATGACATGCAGCTGGACTTCTTTCACTAATTACCTTCATTTACCTTTCTCACCAAACAAGCTTTATATCAAGTTTTAGCCTCTACCTAAAGAGCCTACTGAAAGATCTGTTTCTGCACAGACACTGCTTAGAGAAAATCTAGTGAATGAGAGTTTCCTGGATGCAGTTCCTGGCACTGCAAATGCCTGCAGGCCGGAGTGTTCCTGCATCTCGTTCCCCTTAGAGGGCACTGCAATTGCTTACAAGTAACTTAATTTTCCTCTTTTAAATTCCTCCAAAACTTCAGCTATAAAAGTATTTAATTTGTCTGTGACTGCAAGTCATGTCTTATAAACCCCAGAGGCATTCCATATGCATTTTAGCTAATACAAAACTTACGGGAAGAGCAAATGTTTTTATTTAAAGTTTAAATAGCATGCATAGATATCTGATCATAACAAAGATATACCTAATTAAGACATAGCGAAAAAAAAATGCAAGGGCAAAATTTATTTTAGCATTCACTAAGAATGAAATAAGGAGGCTGGACTTTTCTTCTTTCTCTTAACTTTGTTTTAGAAAACTTCCCTAATTTTTTCCTTTCCTTGTTGGTCCCCAGAGGGAGGGGGGCAGTAGCAAACCCCTTAAGAGCAGCTCTGTGGCTGATCCCTGCAGCTGCTGGGCATTAGCAGCCTCAGCAGGAGGCTGGGCTGGGTGTGTTTGGAACAGGGGGTGCAGGATCATTGCTCAGGGACGGGCTTAGAGTGGCTTCCTTCTAAAGGAGAGAAGTTGTAAACATGTCCCTCGGTTTTGTCAATCCAGAAATTCTTGCCAAGCTATACAGTGTTTTTAAAAACTCTCTAGTTCTTGTTTGTTATTTTGTGTTTTATACTGCATGTTATATATCATGAATGTTTTAAAGTTTGCATATGTTTTACTCCTTTTCTAAGTATATTAATATTTTGTCTAATATTTACCTAATCCAGTTCTGAGTTTACTTTAACTAACTTTGGAAGATTTGAGTAAAAAGTCACCAGTCATCACGTGGCAGTGCAAATGAAACTGTTGTTCAAATTGATGATTTAAAGAAAATGTTCTTTTATCAGATGAATTGCAGGGTGCACAATCAGAGACTGAGGCTAAGCAAGAAATTCAGCAGCTGCACAAGGAGCTGATTGAAGCCCAAGAGCTAGCTAGGACAAGTAAACAAAAATGCTTTGAACTTCAAGGTGAGACCCAGATCAACTTGGCTATGCAGGGTATTCATTAAAATTGTATTTCTCAGGTAGTCTTAAAAGGGGGTCCAGTTTTGCTGACTGTCTGTTGGATAAATCTGGTTCATAGCATTCACATCTCTTGTACAGAATGTCAGAAACTTTTGTGCTTTTTTTTTCTGAACTTTTTCTCTTCTTTTTTTTTTTTGAACTCTATGCAGTTCAATTCAGCTCTTTTTAGTTCAAGATAAACCAACATATTTTCATAGTATTGAAAACATACTTGAACTCTGTGTATTTTATCCTTATAGTATATATTTATTGACAGGTACCAATTAATCTGCATTTCAGTCAGGTAATGCACGTAATGGGGTGTGTTTAGATCATCCTCCCAGCTACGTGGCTGTATCATTACCCTCAGTAAAGTTGTGGGTTGTTTTTGACAGGAAATAGTGTAGTCCAGTTGAATTGCATATTGTTCAGTGTTCTCTATGGGGTGTATTTACAGCTGTTTCTTTTTTCTCCTCCCACACCAGTTGGCATTTAAGCACACACGGAGTTTTCGGAGCAGGCAACAGATTACATTAATTTCAAATTACTTGTAATACTACCACAATAATGGAATGACTTCTTAACATTAACTTTTATTAAACTACTGACACAGTTACTAGCTTTGATAACTTCCTGAAATAATATGTTTGGTTAATCTTTTAATTTAAGGGGAAGTTGTGACTAAAATCAATCACGCAGCTGAAATACTTGTTACTAACAAAGGCTCTGGGGCACATTTTCACTTTTATTTATAGCACTCTTGGAAGAAGAGAGAAAAGCATATCGAGTGCAAGTTGAAGAATCTAACAAGCAAATAAATGCTCTGCAAGGTAGGAATTTATTTTTTCTCTCCCCACTCTTTAGGGAAAATATATAGCTTTGACTCTCTGTGGCATCATAATAACTAATAAAGGGAAACGTTAATTGAGGGTATGTTTTAAATCTGATTTCTTTCACCATATCTTTGAATTTTATTGTGAAATGTTTCCTGTCAATTCCTATGGTTCTAATAGTAACTTAGAAAGTGCACAAGATGTAACCTGTAATAAATACTTCTGCTTCATTTCTCTTCAGTCTTCCTCAGTTCTGAATGATCCAGAGATTGTGACTGTGATGACCTTCAGAGCACTCAGAAGGTTTAGTCTTCAGAATGCGAGGAGCAATTTGATTTTGAATGTTATCCTGCTAGTAATGAAAACTCTCCAAGTGACAAATGCTGTAACAAAAGTTAGAAAATAGAATTTAATAGTTAATTCGATACAGAAAAAATTAATCTTTTTTTTCCTCTCAAAAAAAGAGAATCAGAGTAGAACCCTGACAAACCCAAACTGAACTGCAAGATGCCTTTTGGTTCAGAACTTTTTTGTTTTCTGGATCCTTCTCAAGTGAGGTCTTGCTGATGTTTCCTCCTCTTCTCTCTCCATTGCAGTTCAAACTGCTCTGGTGTTGGTTGTGTGCTTGCTGCTTCCCAAACATTTAGGGTGTGACACAGCTCGCAATTTCAAAAAAGTTGTCAGGATTCTCCCTTGGCAACTTCTGTGAACTGTAGGGAGGGAAAAAAAAACAACCTGGCAGCTTCATGCAGAGACATTTCTTGAAGTATTTTCATGGAATCAGGGTTTAGCCCAGCCAGTGGCTTTTTATGTTTGTCATGGAGAAGAGAAAGGGCCACAGAAACAACTGAGATTGTGTCTCTACATGTGAAGTTCGTTGTATGAACAGATAAGTAGAGCAAGGAAATTCAAGTAACTTGTTGGGCCTTATTAAAAAAAAAAAAAATAAATAAAAGAAGTGAAGCATTCAATTCAGATGAGGTAATGGCTTATATAAATGAGAGATGTAATGGAAGTTTTCTTTCTAATTGTCCTTTCAAATTATATCCAGCGCTTCAGAAACCATTCCAAGATTCTTAGTAGTAATTTTCATGTGTAAGTTATTTCTACAACTCCACCAAGCTTTAGAAATTCTTGTGTATCTTTGGATTTTCCGTCACACTTTGCTTGTTTTCACTCCTGAACATTTAAAAGGAGAGTTGTTCATCAGCAACACAGATGGAGGCAAAGAACACATTTCTTTGAAATGCTGCCAGTACCAAGAAGCAGGAATTTAGCTTGGCTTGATGAAGAAAATACCTAGAAGATATAGTTTGCATTCCTTTGCTCAGGAAGCTGCTTTATTAGCAAGTCGTGGTTCTTTGTGTTTTAGAGCCCATTACTTTGGTGGGCTCAGGGCTTCCAAGGATGCATGGAAAGGCAGTTGTTGCTACACCAGGTGTTGTATTACTGTCAGGTGGTTCTCATCCACTTCTTCGTTTGCTATTTGTTACAGTACAAGCCTGTAGAAACTATTTTCAAACAAAGGAGGTGGTAGAAAGCCTCATGTTGCACACATTTATTTAAAAATCCATCATGCTGCAGGTGTTATGGAACAGGTAGACTGTTTCATTTCATACAGAATTGCTGTGCAATCTAACTTACTCTTGTCTATAATAACTGTTATGTATTACAAAATACAATAACTACCATATTTTTCCCATGCTGTTGTTTTCCTCCTAAGTGGGGAATTGGGTAATTCATATGTTCCTTAGTTTCTCTAATGAGCTAAATGTCTTGCTTGAGTTTAAAGGAGAGCAAAGAAAGCTGAATTTTTCTTCTTTGCTGTACATCAACTAACAGCAAAGTTTCTACTGGTATATGAATTCTTTCTATATTACTGTGTATGTAGCTACTGAAAAATACCAAGTATAATTGTCATGAGAGTGCAGGTGTCTCTTGAGTAGCTTTGATGCTGTATCAGCTTACAGTTAAACTCACATTCTCCCTGTCATCTTCTGCAATGGATTGAGAGGACAGAAATAAATACAAGTAATCGAGGAGGGTTGCTCAGCCTTGTTATCCACCCCATGCTTTCCACTGTCCTCATATGGCCCTTTGCTTTTGAAACATGTAACTTCAAGTGTGTGATCCTGTATCTCACGTTAGGTTTTCAGGTCCTGTGAAGATTTTTACCTTTTCTCCTCAGAATAATTCCTCTTTAATTTAATAACTGCTTTTTTGCATGTTAAAATCAGTCAAATATATGTGAACTCTGATACGTGTTCTTTAAAAAGTAAACCAGAACCACAGCAAATTAAACACTTTGCTCCCATCAGTCAGGGGTTTAACTGTAATTTTTTCCTCTGTACTGTACTTTTTCGTCCAGCGCTTTGCACTGGATTCTGTTTGCTTGTGTTAATGAAAAGCCTTTGTGCTCAGAGATGTCTTTAGTAATGAGACCATTTTGGATGGGAATAACTTACAAGGTTTGCTTCATGCAGCAATGTCAAACAGCCTTCTGTGTACGTGCCTGCTGCACGTTTACAGTAGCTGTAAATGCTAAAGGACGTAGCTCAGTATATTTGGTGCAGCTGTCCCTTTCAATTCAAAATTCATCCTGCACTTTGAAAAAGGCTTTTTGCAAAGAAATAATATTAATTTCCTCTACTACATGTTAAGCGTGGAGTAGAAATTAGACCCCGTGCCTCAAATTTTTATAGACATCACAAGTTAACTGCTGGACAGGCAGACATTTCAGTGTAGCTTTGCAAGTGTTTGTCTTGTCACAGAAGTGTTCTGCCTTTTCCTCTTGTCCCTGGAAGCCCCAATGTCCTTGTTCTGTAATATTTGCTTTGCTTACAGTGAAGTTACATCTAAATCTTGCTTCAGATTTTGGAGAGTCACTGTAGCATCACCCACACAGCACAGCTTTGTTCAGGCATCATTTTTATTTCTTTTGACTCTGTGTTTCATGGCCCACATACCTGTCTCTGTCAGTACAGCATTTGACAAGATGAATATATTTTTTTCAGTTGCATGGGGCTTCTTTGGTCCTGTTAAATAACGACAAGTTGAGAAAGGGACTTATGGTTTTTTTTAGATTTTCTCCAAATACAGTTTTAAAAACCACAAAGGTTAATGTGTCTTTCCAGCCCAGCTGCGAAGGTTACAAGAAGAAATTGAGAACCTTCGTAAGGAAAAGGAGAATGAAATTTCCAGCACTCGAAACGAACTGGTCAGTGCTCAGAATGAGATTCTGTCCCTCCAGCAAGTAGCAGAAAAGGCAGCATCGGAACGAGACACAGATATTTGCACTCTGCAAGCAGAGCTGCAGACGGTGCGAGCGGAGCTGGAGCGGTGGCGCAAAGATGCCTCGGATTATGAGAAAGAAATTGTGGACCTGCAGGCCAGTTTTCAGCTCAGGTGCCAGCAGTGTGAGGATCAGCAGAAGGAAGAGGCCTCTCGCCTAAAAGGTACTTTGAAAAGATGTCACAGACCGGTGTTAACAGAGCATCCCTCTCACTGGGGAATGACAGTTCCACAAATCACTGTTGGTCTGTCCCTTTGCAGTCATTTGCTGTGTCTCTCTATATATACATACACACACATATATATAGTTCTGTATGTGTGTCAAGGCTTGTAGTATTACAAAAGCTGTTTTGCATGTTTCATTAAATAGTAATTGTCTAAATTAGCTCAGGTACTTTGATATCAGGACCAACTATAATTGCACTTAGAAAAGATTGAAAACTTTTACAGTTTGAGGGACTCACACTGCCACAGATTTCCAAGAGGATTTGTGTCACTTCTGTAATTTAAGCCCATAAAGGGAGAGCTTTCAACTTTTTAATTCTAGCAAAGCTTCACTCAAGACAAACAACTGTGTTTTATGGCTTACTGAAATTGTTGATACCGTCTCATTTTTAATATAAAAAATGTTTAAACAAATTTTAAAATTTATTATCTTGTGTTATTTGATGCAATCATGATTTTACTCAATTGAATTAAATTTTATTTATTGCAGGTGAACTTGAAAAGCTGAAGGCAGAGTGGCTTGCCCTGGAAGCTGAATGTGTTAAACTAAGGAAGGAAAATACTTTGCTTACATCTGAACTTCAGCGACAAGAGAAGGAGCTTTCTAGGTGAGGGCACTGTGGGTTTGTCTGGGAGGTACCATGGTAGCTGAAGAGTTTTTTTAGTGGTTTTTTTCCTCACAAGAGAGGTACTACATGTCTGATAGTGTTTCAATAAATGCATAGAGATTTTATTTATATCAGAGTACTGGGCTGAACACTTCCATGTCAGTTGTTATCCCAAGTGACGTTTTTCTGCTTTACAAATACTTTTGTCATGTTTTATCGTCATAAGGTAACCCAACTTTGCTGCTTTTAATAAGGATTTGGAAGCATGCACTGTGGAAGTGTTTAGACTTAACAGTTGTCCTTCTACTTAAAAGATAATAAACCCCATAGATTTCCTAACCTCAAATTTTCTTGGTGCTTAGGGTGGAAGATGATTCTGAAATGGTTGAGAGTCTTGTGATAGCCTGTCACAGCATAAATAGTAGTGGTGGGCAGAAACCATGTTCTACATCATGTTTTTCTTAAGAGGAAAATGTAAATCTTCTTTTATCCCAAGTGGCTTCATATCCTTTGGGAGGGCTTTTAGAGTGCAGGAGAATTTGTATTGGACTGTATTTCTTTTGCTGTTTGAGCGCGTGACATTGCTCAAGGCCATCCAAATCTGCTTGGAAACAACTTCCCCTCTTATCCCCTCATCTGCCTTTTTTGGGTTTTTTTTCAGTTTCAGATATTGGAATATAATTCACAGACTAAATATGGCACAACAACTTTGTTTTATTGTGGATCTGAATTTTACCATCTTAGATGTGCTTAGATATTTGTGTGGTCTCTTTTCCCTTGTGGCTTCCTCAGTGTTGTAAGATCTAATTGAAAATTGAAACTGTCTCACAGTAAAACATTTCAAGAAGTAATGTATTATTTTTCAGTATTCAAACCTTTCTTTTTTGATTCATTACGCCCTCATTTCTGTTTTTTGCCTACACAAGGTCACACGAGAAGTTACAGGATTTGCATAATGGAGATATCCAAGATCTGTTCCTTATTTTTTCTTGCACAGGAATGAATTAACACTACTTGGCTATTACAGTGATTTTTTAATAGCCTAATTTCGAGCTCTCTATGATTATTATACAATTGCACTAAACAGCTGAACATACTGGCTATCAGCTTATGCAGGTGGAGTAAACAGAAGCACATGTGCAAACAAATGAAATGCTTTGAACAACCTTGGACAGACTGCTTATTACAAATTTGTTTCAGAATACTTTGGAGTATATAATAGCAAATACTCTGAGTAATAAAATGTAAAATAAGAAAATAAATATTAGTTAAAACTAATTTGAATTATAGATTGTGGTTAGTTATACACACTAAACTGTGGACATACATTTTAAAGGAAAATCGTGGCCAGCCTTTTTTTGCCATACTGTGTACAAAGAGACAAAGATCTGTACTTCTGTTACTGTTACACATTAAAAATAATGTGTGAAGCTTTGGAGGATGAAAAGTGCCTGTTTAAATTCAAGATCCATAAGGAATCAATATGGTTTTGTTTTGCAGCTCTCAGAAACAGAGTTTAGCGCTAACCAGCGATATCAGCGTTCTTGAAATGTCCCGAAAGGAGCTGGAAAATCAGATGGGATCTTTGAGAGAAAAACATCAACGGGATGCAGCTAGCCTGAAAACTCAGCTCAGTGAAGCTGAGAGTCAAGCAAAAGATGTTCAGAAAGAGGTAACACAAAATACTGTTTCCATTTTGAGGGACTGTAATGCTTGGTGACTGACTTGTGAGCTAAAAGAACAAGAAAAATTTTGTAGTAATGAAATTTTATTGCAACCACTTAATGGTAGCTAAGAAAATATAAACTGGCAGTTAAATCTAAAAAAGGAAGATTTCAGGTAAAATTACTTTTGTGTTCATCAGGCCCTTCCTAACCTTTACTTTGATGCATTACCCTAGTGAATTTACTTTTAAGCTGTTCAGATGGGTAAATTCTTGTTCAGAGTCTTCTGAACATCATGGTCTAGAGCTTCACTGGCTGTTAGAGCCAAAATTGGTTCTTTTTTAGTCAGTCTGATCTTCCTGGTTAGATTTAAACTCTTATTTGAGTTGGACTATACAATCTTTACAAAGATCTCCTTTCGTCTTACTGGATCATTGGACTGCTGAAGATGACTTGGAAGTGCATAAGGGTCAGCATTTTGAGCATGTATTTCATCTGCCTGACATCTAAGGATTGTCTGGAAGAAGGACGTATTTTCCAACACTCACTTGCTTCCTTTTAGGAGCATTTTGAGTGTTCCCCCAGTCACTGCTCTTAGTTTCTTTTGCAGTACTTTTCTTTGTTAATTCATCCATGTCACATTCCTTACAATTTTCAGAGTTTGAAATACCCGGTCATGTTATTCAGTGGTTTTGTAATCAGATGTGTTTGCAAAGATGCCTAATCTTTGAAATTTGTGGTAAATGCCAGCACTGAAAGTCATTGATTCTGTCCCTGACAGGAGGACTACTAGAAAACTTATGATCTCTAGAAAAAGTGGAATGTGGGTTTGAAAAAGGAAAAGCTGTCCATGCTGTAGGAACATGTGTCACATTCACCCAGTACTGTTTGCAGGTGACCCACACTGAGGATTGTGGCATGACAGCACAAGGCATAATATTTTTTTAATGCCTGCCTTATGTTTGAGTTTGCCCTGTGGGGAGAGGTTTTGATTTACTTGATAGACAGTTCTGATTTCTGCACCTATTTGCTGGGTGTAGGGATTAAAGCTGCAGCCTAAATGTAAGACAACTATTCAAATGTGAAGGACACCGTGCTCCCCTGTTTTGTCTTCCTACTTCTTACAGTCCTTTCCAGTATGATAATGAATAATTGGTATAAGACATTAATTAAGGCCTTGCATTTACTTTCTGTTTCCTTGGTTTTAGTAATTCTAGCCCTTCAAGTCAGGCAAAAATCTTCATTTAGGAAAAAAAGGAAATGTAAACTCTTCACTGCTTCTTTGACAAAAGAGTGTACTGATCCAAGGCAAGTTATGCCAGGCAGATGACAGAAAGGAAGCTGTGCACTAAGCAAATGTCAGCATGTGCTGGGTGTCCAGGGGTCCACAGACTGTTCTCTCTTTGTCTTTAGTATGAAAGAACACAGACCGTGCTCTCGGAGCTGAAGGCAAAGTATGAGGTGGCTGAGCAGGAAAAGCAGTCACTGACAGAAGAGCTCAAACAGTGTAAGGAGAACCTGAAGCTGCTACAAGAAAAAGGAAACAACGTAAGTCTGTGCAAAATGTGGGGGGGAGTCAGATTATGCCACTGGCAGTGCTGTTGATTGAAGGAATATGGAAGAGTCAAATAGAAAAGGATGGCCTTAAAAAAAAAAAAATGGCTGTGTACTCATATATATATATATATATATATATGCAAAATTCCATTCTGGTCCTACCTGTGCAAATCTGCAGGTCATTACACTCTTACAGTTACACATGAAAGTTCAATTTACAGTCGTGTGACAGGTTTAAGTATGTCCTTAGATATCTGCTCTCTTGAAAACATATGGCTTAAATGCTAGTGAACCAGAACTAAGGAAACTCTTTGATTTCAAAAAATGATAGAGAGGTAAAAGCTTAGAAACCTGTATCCAAATGAATTAAGCAACCTTTTTCAAGATGCTTTTATTTTCATAGTGTTTATTACAATGGATGTTCCCTCCTTACTCTTGCTCATTCTTCTTAACTGGTTATTCCCGATGGGCTCATGCTTTAAGCAGTACAGTTGAACTGTCCTGTCTATTCACTAATGAAAATACTGGTTTCTATTGCAATTAATTTGAGAGGTTGTATCATTAGAACTGAGTTTACGGCTAGAGACAACTTTTTTATATATACTGAGGTTCTGAAATCTTCCAAACGTTAGGGGTGTGGCAGACACATTATAAGGGGGTCATGGCCTTATTTTTAGGTACCTCACTACTCTGAGAGGGCTGGTTTGTTGTTTTCCTTTGCTGCCTCTATGCTCAGTGCAGGGTCAACGACTCCTGTAGTGGACGGTACAAAACAGGAGAACAGTGAATGCTCTGTAATAGCTTTTTAGAAAACTGTTTTTCTTACAACAAAGAAATTTTACAGTACCCCATCCTCTAAAATCAGCTGACTCCTAGATGCCCAAAAGATGGTATGAATACCCTTGCCATAATCAATTCCTGAATATGAACCTCTAACATCGTAGAGCTGTCAAAGATGTAAAGAATTCAAAGCCCTTCTCACTTTTTTTTCAGCTATATTTTCAGAAAAATGATTTTATAATGTTACAATGCTCTTGGAACCTGATTCTTGCTTAGAACTCTTCTGCAGTGCTCAGATCATACTGAGTTTCTTAAGAAGGCAGAAGTCAAAAACAACCAGCAAAAAACCCCACCCCATTGTAGTAGCAGAGAGCACACTGAATAAATAATAGTGAAGGTGAGATTTCATGTTCTGTTAAGAAGATTAACCTCAGAATTAAAGTGATCAGTGGAAAAGGAGGATAGTAAAGGAAAGACATACCGTGAAGGGAAATGACACACCTGATGACAGTGGAAATGCTTGTAAGGTAAAGGAAATTTTAGGAAGAAGTAGAGGTAAGTAAATAAAATCAGGAACCACAGCAGTTGCCAAAATCTGCTTCCAGAGGAGGAGTTAGTTATGACAGTTGAAGCCTGGAGGTCAGGGTGTGATGAAGAGCATCCAGCCATGTAAGGACTTGCAGGACAAACTGGCTGTTCAGCAAACACTGCTCCCCATCAGTAATGTAAAACATGTCCATCTTGGGGATTATTTCAGACACCGTGGATACTGGGCTGAGTTCCAAGGTCAAATTTTTGAAGTCCCCTTATGCTGGAATCATTATCTGCTACTTCATTTCCGAGGAACAGAAAGTGGCTTCCCACTGTGGCGTTTGTTCCTTTTGCAGCCCATCTGTGTCTGAGTTTGCATACCTTCATATTCTAATAAAAGATGCACATTTCTGTTAAAGCACCTAGTGAATGCTCCTTGACAAAAAGAAGATTTGTTATATATTGATAAGTTTGTGAAGGGAAAAATTTAATTATTTGGAGGCAATTTCATTGGATGGAGTGGATATTTATCATCGGTTTCAAACATTTGCCAAGATGCCACAGCTGTGAATGTGTGTACCTTACCAAAAAAAAATGAATCCACAGACTTGTTCAGTGAACTGACAAATGGTAGAAAAGACAATGCTTCTGTACTCCATTTGGGATATCATTTAAATTTTAAGTTTTTATACTTCAGTTTTACTTTTAAAAACCTTGCAGTGTTGTGTTCTTGACACGCTTAGCAGTGTGGTGTACTACTCGTGCTTGCATGCTTGTAGTCACTGGTTATTTCCTGGTGCGCTTCATACGACAGATTTAATGATGTGAATGGTTTGAGAACATCAGCTGCTCTGGTTGATTTAAACTTCTGGCACTTTTGTGAACACTGCTGTGATTATTTCTGCCAACAATGCTTTCTGTGGGAAGGTGGCACTGTGATTTGTGGCACCAGTGACACAAAAATAATCTTGCATGAAAATTACTTCAATAGTTACACATGTCTATTAAATATTTGCCTTGATTGAAAAAAAACAAAAGTAACTGAATGGCAGAGACTAGAATGCCTTCCAATATTCCTGTGTTTTGAACCATATTGGAGGTTCTATGATTAAATGACTTCTGCAAATTCAAACAGGATGAGATTTTACTTACAAATCACAATGTTTTAGAAAATTCAACCTCGAACTTATATTTGTTTATTTATTTGACCGAACAAAAATCAAGGTAGCTTCAGCACAAAAGAAGTTTTAAAAATATTTGGCATGGTTTGAACTTACCCCTGTGTGTCTTTGTGTGTGCACAAATATGTAGGCTAGGAGACAGAGAAAGCAGATGTCTTCCAAGGACAGCTTAAAAAAAAATTAGGTCCATTTTTGCCTTTAATTTATCCTGTCATGGATAGAGGCTGTCCATCCAGAACATGCAGTGGTTTACAGCTGATTGAACATAGCTGAGAAAACGTGTGGCTGGTTCTGAGGCGGCCATAAGCTGAAGGAACCCTGCAGGCTGCTCAGCTGGAGTTCAGCCCAGCTGCAGCATTTGATCCATTCTCAGAATTGCATTTGGTCACAAGGCTGCTGACCTGGCAGAGATGCTGAGCTTTATGGTATCTCTGATGGAAATGTGCTTCTCTCCTTTATAGTAACGGAGTGTTGATTGTACGGTCACGTTACAATCTCATGGAAATGTCTGAACTACTGGGTTTGCCTGTGGACATAGTTAATTGACTCACTAATGGAGGAAAAAGATTGTTTTTCCTGGAGGCTGGTGATGGAAAATGGGAAAGGCTAACTAGCAAGGAATGAAGAAATACCTGAAAAATTCAAAATCTGGTGTGAGTCTGTCTACCTCAAGAAATCCAGATGGGATTTCCTCTCACTTAGAAAAACTAAAACCAACTATAAATAAGATACAGGCAAATCAGTTTAAGATTTGTATTATTTTCAAGTGCTAAATTCCAAGTTGTGACAAGAGGTTTCTTGGAACATTTTCTGCTTACTTCCCTTTATTTTTAAACATCCCTGTTCATTCGAGTAGAATGGTGTACTAACTTTGTATACCAGATTAGATAATGCTGCAATGTGTTAGATGTCTTTTAATACATTTCAATTAAAACAAAACTTACTGACTTATTTTCCCCTCTCTAAATCATCTTTACCTGATTGATTTTTATAGCACAAAGTGATTTTTAATATCCCTTCCCTTCTTTAGCCTTCCATATTACAACCCGTCCCAGCCGTATTCATCGGCCTAATCCTGGCTTTCCTGTATTGGTGTTACGGCCCATTGTGGTAGCGAAAGGTACAAGCACTACTGTTCAGTCAATGTATGTTTGTCCCTCTCACCTGTTTGTGCCATTTCTGTATGAAATAGTGCATGGTTCAAATGCTCACAGGTATTTCTTTACCTGAAGCAAACCCTTCATTTATTATGCCATCCTGTTGATAACTGACGAGCTGAGCGATCAACTAATCATTTAACATCGATGTGATTTCTTTAATTCTAACAATTAATTTCATCCTAACTGGTTCTGAACGTGCCTCTTCTAACTCGGTCTCAGTTTGCCTTCAGCAAATGGGCTGCCTTTTGCACAATGCTGTGATGCTAGGGCTTGTAAGAAAACTTAATTGCTTGATTAACTGTGGAAAATGAAGAGTTTGCCTCTAATAATAAAAATCAACAAGCTTTGGTTCCTATCTATGGACTAAGAGATTCCTCTCTGGCTCTAAACACTTTAATTTTTCTCACTATTGCTGATGAAAAGATGGGAAAAAAAGACAAGAAATAGGTGGTTGGTTTGTATTCCGAACTCTCAGCTTGCATTTTCTCTAATGTCTCTCAGTGTGTCCTCCTCTCGAAATGCCATTGTTGTCATGCGATATTGTGACAGTCCATTGAAAATGATGTTGTTAGGATCTGCTCCAAACTAACGCCACAGATCTGGATTTGAACGTTCCAAAGTTAAAGATTCAATACTGAACAAACCCGTGTCTAGCGATGACTCGGCACAAAGCGTGTTTTAAACACCTCAAGCCCTCGCATGTTTAAGAGCAGATTTCTGAGGTGCCTACACTAAGGAACCTGGGAATGGAGCTGCCAAACGTTCTCCTGCTGATCCTCAGTCCTGAAGAGCTGTGGAGTTCCCTGTGCTAGAGAACACGGTTTGCTGTCTGCTCCGAGTCAGGACTAGCCTGCAGCAGGGCTCGTGGGTAACATGTAGTGATGCCTATCAACAGGTACTCGAGACTTGCAGGAACCACGAGGTAAACTGATTAGTATGAATCAGAACAGATATGATATTGATTTCTTTTTTCTCTCCACACAGAGACAATGGCCTTGGATGCCTGTGATGGCAGCTTTGGTTGCTGTGACAGCCGTGGTGCTGTACCCAGGCCTAACCAGAGCTTCTCCATGAGAACTGTTGTTGAATCCATACACCGTCCTCCCTTTAGAAGCTGGCAACATTCATATACTGAGGGAAAAAAGATTAATTCTCTTCCTTTTTACCTCTTAATACAGCACAGCTCTGCGTGAGAACAGCAGTAGGGTCATTTGCTTTAAACTGTATAAAATGTATCTGTCTATAAAGAGGGAATAAAATTGTGATTCATCATACTGTGAGCAATATTTTTGCTTACAACTTCATGCAAGTTTTAAATTAGTATGCTGGGGTTCTGAATACTATAATGGTGGCCTAAAGTAGGCTTCTTGGTACCAAATTATTTATAATGGCTAGGGTTGTGGACACTGACTTTAGAATCTGATTGCCAGAAAGAAGAGGAAAATACATTTCTGATTTGGACATCCAAGCCAAGTAACTTTGCAGATACTTGGGAAACAGATGCAGTGTGCTCAGTGCCTTTCAGTACGATCTATTTTTTTTTTAAACTAGTGTATCATTTTACTTGCTGTCAGTCACTGAGCTGTTGGGAACAAGACTTTAAGAAAACTTCTCCTACCACGCCTTTCGAAGGAAGCATATTTTTCTTCAATAAGGATTGCTTTATTGATGGGTTTGGGGAATAAACACAATTCATGTCCAGCCTTAAAGAGATAGAGATACTGATGGTGAAGAGCAGCCTGAAGTATTCGGTGTGCGCGTGTGCGAGTGTAGCATGTGTGTGTTCTTGAGTGAGCTGAGGTGTTTCTGGGAGCAAGTACTTGGTCATTTGATGGACATAGTGCAGTGATTCAACTTACGTTAACTTTAGTTTGAATGTAATTTATTAAATTTCATATATTTAAAGAGATGCGTTCTTTAAAAGTATGAATACCTTCTCACATATCACATGTATCAGTTTATTTTTTCAGTCATTTGATACTCTCTGACTTGAGCTGGAGCAGCTCTTTAGATAAGCTTTTGTTGACGTAACTTTATTAAGAGAACTGCTACAGCACGTCTGTGATTAGCTGAAAACATCTAAGATACATAAAATGCTACAGAATTGGAATCATATGCCTGCTGAAGTATGGTCAGGTGAAGATGATTTTAATTTGGTAGTAAAATTTTGTGCATCCTCATCACATGGCTGTAAGTATGATGCAGTGGTCCCCATTATAAAGTTGATTTTCCTTATCTAAGTACTATAACTATTGCTGTTTGCTGACTTTTGGTGGGAATCACTGTAGTTAGTGCTGAATTCAATGTAGACTGTAGTTGTCTTGTTCAGCTCAACAGTTCTGTCAAAAAAGTTTATTAAAGACTTAAATACTATGCTAAAGAATGGTAAAGTAAAATGGCTCTGCTAAAGGAAACTTCAAAATAGGGAGGTAATCTCAGCAATTCAATTGGCTTTAAAGGATGTTATGGCAATCGACAGATAGTTTAAATAATTAAATAGAAATTTAGTATATAATTTACTTTGTGAGGTTTTAAGGGTCATTGTCCTTTAATTAAAAGTTCTATCTTAATTTACATGGGATTTGCTAATGGGAGGATTATTAGTTGGAAAAAATAGTCCACAAGTGACTTGTAGAAAATAAATAATGTCATTTAGTTCATTCATTTCATCCTTTTCAGTTGCAGGAAGCCACCCAACCACAGAACACTCGTATGCCAGTGGTACTTAGTACCTCTTGTATATAGGTTATTGCAAATATTGTTCTGAAATGCTTAACTTCAGAATTACATTTTTTAAAGTAAATAATTGTTTTAAATCTATTTTGTAAAGATATAAAAATACAATAGAATTTCTGGAGTACAGATTAAACTATTTGCACTAACACACGTGATGTGCATGATTTAATAAAATAACTTTACTCTCCCTATGCATGTTTGAGTTGAATGTCATTTGAAAACAAGAGATTCATGCTAAGTTTCTTTTGCACTAGATATTGCCACAGTTAGAGGCACTGTGTCTGCAGCATGTCCAGTAGAAGCAAAAGACTTTTTTTTTTTTTTTTTTACCTTGTATTTCACATTTGCACTGGTTTTAAATTTTTGTCTGGCTGATCCCTCTCCTGTTTGTGGTTTTCAGAAAGAAATGGGGTAGGAGAGAACTGTGGGAGGCTCAGGAGCAGATTTCCATGGGGGGAGGAAAAAGGTGTTCGCAGCTGAAGGGTGGCTGTGCTGGTGGCAGGGCAGGGTGGTGAGATGGGAGGAGCAGTGGCTGCAGGTCCTGGGCATTAGAGGGGAAAAAAAGCCGTGCTGGGGGAAGGGACCTGATGCTGCCTCCTCACTTCTTCAGCATCTCAGACTCTCTATTTGTCCCTCTTTCAGCTACTGTTTCTTTTTCAGTGGATTCTCTCTCTCCTCCCTGCATGTAGACATGGTGTGAGGAGGTGCAGTGGAGCAGGGGTCCCTCCTGCCTGGCAGCAGGGAAGGTGCCAAGTTCCCTGGGAACAGCTGGGAGGGACCTGAACCGTAGCAATGCTGCTGGGACACAAATTTGTTCATGTATTAAAGACTAACGTTGAGTTTTCAGAAATCTTTAGAGCATCAGAGAGCTGCAGCTTGAGAGCCAACACGGTTGTGTTAAGGGAGAAATATTTCTAATCTCATTCTGTGCATGTGTGCATATTTATCTACACATAGTACACATTGCATGGGGGTTTGTGCTTACAAGTATACCTGTGGTTCCCTAATACAGTGCCTTTCCCAGGAGTTCTTGACAATTGCATGTTCAAAATAATGAGGAATGAGCTAAAATGCACAGTTCACTCTCATATTGTGAGAATCCCTGGAGGAGGGTTGGGTAACTGAGAAGCTGCTCTTCTTCAGTGCTTCGATACCAGAACAGCAAGTGGAGTTATTTTGCAAGCACTCCTTGCACAAATCTTTCTGGTTTTTCATTGCTCCTTTTTTTAAGTGGTAAATATGTGTGTTCTTTTACATTCAAATTTAGGTTCTTTCTTCTGTGAGGCTTGATTAGCTAAGCCTTGGAGTTACTGTAACGAGCAGCTTTTCACACGTGTAAGAAGCTCTACTTGTAAAGCAAGTGCTCTGAGCTTGCACTGAAGTTTGAGGTTTTAAAAAGGTTCCTCATACTAGAAAAGTTCGAGGGTTGTTTTATCAGTTGCTAGTTCAATTTGGAAGATTTACTGTAGTAGAATATCTGAACACTTCTTCAGGTTTGTCCTGGTGTCCTGACGGAGGCACCTTTTTTAAATTCTAAAAGAATTCTACCTAAATAGGGACTACAACAGCAGGCCTTTTATTTAAAAATATATAGTATGTAAAAAAATACAGTGTGATTTTTTTCCTGTTCCTTGTAGCTGAATTAAATGCATTCTTCCAGAGTCTTAGCCTCATCCTTCTTGCAGAATCTCTGGATTTTTTGGTGCTAAATGGAGAATTGGGAGCCTGCACAGAGTATTGCCAAGTGTTCTCATATAACAGTGAGACTTAGTATCAAATGACTGATGGCTGAAGCGAAGGTAGAATCACCTGTGCATGTATTTTTGGGGTATATTCCTACGTTATTTTTCTAAAGTATATTACCTGTTCCAGAATTTCAGTGTGCTTTACATAAGATTTTGAATGTCTCCTGCCTTAATCCATAGGGTTCTACCACTTGCAAGAATCATTTCTTCAGCTTGAACCTTCTCCATGACAAAACCACTGCCGAGTTCATTCCACCAGCAGCATCTGAGTGCTTTCAAACATCAGGTCACCACAACGGCTTTTGGGAAGCCACTGTTGTTTGCACTGGCTCTGCAACTGGGGCTGGCTGGGGTTCCCCTCCCCTCAGGCTGTCCATCCACCATTAGTGTTTCATTAGCAACTGCCTCAAGATTTTGAGTCTCCATTTTTAATAGCAATGGATCATATAAGAGAATTACAAGCCATATTCTTTCCTTCTCTCTCGTCTATACCTCTATTTGAAGGGTGATTGCTTCCAGCAAACAGCTGCATTGAATTCCCCAGATCCAGCTGATTTACTTAGCCCAGTCCCTCTTCTCACATGCTTATGGACACAGAATTCTTCTTTCTCCTCTGGTGGGGAATTGGGCTGCAGGTTTGGGGTTTTTCTGCCTTCCTGGGTTTTTAGTTTGTATCAATTTACTGAAAGTGAGCAGAGGTTTGCCCACAGAGCCAGGTTCTGCTTGGAAGAGAGGGTTGCACCCACTACTGCTTTAAAAACTGGGTGCTACCAGTATCTGACTAGAGGCTTCCAGCAGGAGGAGGTGAATCAGCAATTGAAACCCAGGTTTGGGGGTTAAGGGCCATTAGAGAGGGGCTCAAGTTGCATTTGGGAAGGTAGAGGGAACCCATCACTCTTCTGGATGTCACAATCATAAAACTTCACTGACTGATTTCAACATCAGCAGCAGAGTGTCAGGAAGTTAAGCATGTGTTAGAAAAAAAGAATTCTTGCTTTAAGGACTTAAGAAAAAGGATCACTCTCTGTAGGTAAGTTATGTGAGCAACTACTGTCCTTTCAAAAAAAAAAAAAAAAAAAAAACCCAAAACAAAATCCAGCCTTGTGTTTGGGTTCATCTTGCTTTGGCTCCCAAAAATTGGATTTCAGTAGATCTCTGAGGATATTCTGCTGCAAATGTCATCCTGATCTAGGGATTTGACATGCCATGGTCATACCTTCCAAGCTTACTTTATGTGAATGGATTGAATTTCTTAATTTTTATTTCTTCATCCCTCCAGTTTTTGTTGTCAGCTTTTAAAACTATTTTTTATTTTCTGAATGTTCTTTTTTTGAAGACTAGATGCCAGAACAGAACATGTCCTTACAGTAATTACCTTACTGACATCATATAAATAGACAATAAGCTTTATATCCTGCTCTGGTATTCCCAGATGACTGTCTACCAGAACTTACTTCAGGATTCACAGACTTCTAGCATCTGGATTTTCATCTTGTGAATCAAATCAGTGTATTCCTTGCAATATTGTTTGGTGAAAATCACTGTAGGCAGCATTCCAAGGCTGCAACCTGTTCCCATGACTGCTCAGCTCTTGAGAGGGTTTTTTTTCCCTTCAGGTTTTTACAGGGATGATTACTGAAGCTCTTCTACACTATTGGTCATACACTCTTGAACAGTAGTGAGCCAAAACCAGATCCCTGAAGCACAGTAGGGAAAAGATTCATGGAATAATTCCTTCACTTAGTTTTTGCCATCTGTCAGCTGTTCTGTAATCCACATTATTAGTTACAGTGATAGTAGGATAGTGATCACTTTTATTGGAATGCCATGATTTACAGAACCCTTGCTTTAACAACACAAATAAACTCTTTTTTTCCTTTATTTTTAACATAAAAAAGTGGAATTTTAAAAGGCTCCGACAGGCACGAATTATTCTACATTCTTGAATTTTGTGCTGACTGCTTCCCACAGATTGCTCTGATTCCCGTAGATCTTAGGATGGAGCAAAGCCAGTCCTTTTCCCAAGGTGAGCCACTTTACTCTCTTCCCTCAGCCCCATCATGTTGGTTGCCCATTAGTGCCACTTCCCTCTCCGAGGCCTTGCCCATCCGAAATGATCCGCTGGATCTGTGGGTGTGCCCACTCTGGCTCAGTCGCTGCCAGTGCTGGGTGTGTGGCGGTTCTGGCGCTCCGAGGGCTGTGCGTGTGTGGAGTGGCTGTTCTGGGATGGCTCTTGCGTGTGGCCCAGCAGAGCGTGAGCTCGGGCGTTTGGCAGCCGTGGCAGTGGGGATGTGGTGGAGCTTCTCGGTGAAATGATTTCAGCTGTGGGGATGGAGGTGTCGGTAGGGAGGTGGAATTCTGGTACTGTGTCGGGTGATACATTGAGAATGCAAATGTGCTTCCAAGCGTGTGGTGTCTTCATCGTGTCTGATGAACAAATCCAAAGCCTGGGTTAAACTAAAAGTAACTTTTTATTACTTGATCGTATTAGCTCAGTAACTTCAGACAAAAGGTTGAAGTGGTCAATTCATTCTGTTCTGTTAGAATAAACTTAACCAAAACTTGCCCGTATTTGTTTCAGTGCCCTCTGCTGGGAAATGATGGTTTGTTGTTTTTTTTAGAAACACAACACACACACCATGAGACTGCCTTCAGTATGGAATGGATTTACTATTTTAATCTTTTCATGCTAGATCATTTATGAAGTTTATATTCTATTTATATTTCTTGTAAGGAGTTCTTGCTCTGGAAAATAATTTTATTGAGTATGTCATCAGTTTTGATGTGACAAAACTACTTCTTGTCTTGAATAATACAGTGGCTCTTACTTTAAAATGTTCCAAATATGCAATATGTCTTTTGGGATGAATAAATGGTAAAAAATACGAGAATAAATTTACAACACAACAGAAAGCTGATGTGTATTGTACATAGTCTTTCATTCAGCCTGACTCCAAATTTCAGCACTCCACAACTTCCAAACCTGCTACACTCTGCTTTATTGCGATAGAGGACAAGTTACTAATTAATGAAACCAATTAAAACTTATTTTAAAATTGGAATCTATTTATCTGCTTATTTTGTACAAATGGGATTTGCAGCCACGTGACCTTCCCTGCTCTGTGAGGAAGTAAAGCCGGGCTGGGACGGGTCTGTGTTTGAACAGAGGGAGAGGAGGGCTGGAGCAGGAGTTCAGCCTGGGTTGTGCAAGAGTTACCTGGGTTTTAGTGACCGGACACCCTCGGGGTATCGTTCATGGATCATCCTTTAAGAGCAATCCTACCGTCTTTTATCTGCACTGTAAATCAGACGGAATTCTGTTTCAGTGCTGACTCAGAAGGACATTTACTGAGTCACTTGCATAGTTTTCAGCGAGTTTGAGGAAGGGAAGTCTCCTCCCTGTTTGCTCTGCGGTTTGGATCCACCCCAGGGTGCAGTTTTAGTGCACATGGTTGCACTCCAGACCGTGGTAAGTCCTGGTGTAAGGTCCTATGTACCTTGTCTCTGCTATTTCTCTGTGTAAGAAGTTTAAATCAGAGTTAACATGAAAACATTCTCTCAGATGCAGTAGATGTTTGGGGGTTTTGAAGGGGAGAAAAAACCAGCCTAAAAAAGTGTTAAATACGTGTTCTGCTCTTCATGGGGTGCTGTTGGTAACACCTTATGTGCGTCAGTAACTTTGTCTTGACTTCTGATCTTCCAAATATCCGAGCAGAGCGCTCTTCCTTAGACACTGAGTGAGTTCATATCCGAGTGGTGCTAAAGGTGAAAAAGGGTGATAAGGTTTGTGCATTTGTGGAGGTTCAGCATCAGGATTACAGGCTCCTTCGGTGTCATACTGAAGGTGTTCGGTGTTTCTGATGTTCGTGTAGCAGCCACAGCTGAGGGGCAGCTTTTCTGTTGCAGAACCTGACTAATCCAGCTGTAGCTGGTGTAACACACAGTTATTGCTCTTTTTTTTTTTTTTTTCCACTTGGTAATCATTGTAATGGTAACTGAAGACGTAGCCTGCAGCAACTTCAGTCTTTTAATTGCACTGACACCCTTGGGCTGGCCGGCTGTTGATGTGTCTGTGCTAAATGTTGCAGCAATAGTATGCCCTTCCTCTGCAGGGCATACTGAGCTGTAATTCTTCCTTAGTTTCCAGTACTTGGAGATTTAAAGGACTCTCACCACTTGTTTAATCAGTAAATTTGAAGTTGCTGCCGTGGTGCACCTGCAGGGTAGCACCATGTTTATACATTCCTTAATTGTGTCCCAGCCAATAATAAATTATTAACAGTCTCCCCTATTATTAGATCACATGAAGACTGCTTTTGCAGCGAGTAAGGGTGTTCCTTAGCACATCCACACCCCTGCTCAGGAGGAGACTTAGAAGATAAATAGCAAAAAAATCTTTAATGGCTTACATGGAGTTTCTCATTTCAAATCTAGAGAGAGTGGTAAAAAATTATTCGCCCCAAGCTGATGTTTCTCCTGGTAATTAAGAAACAAATACTGGAACAATTCCAGCAGAATGAGCACTTCTGGGATGTTTCTTTGGTGAGAAATGAATTGCTTTATCAGATGTGTAGGATGTTGCATCTGCTTGGAATGTGGGCCTGCAGGATGTCCCTGCTACTGAATGACTGTCCTTAGATGGGCAGGGAAATGCATCAGGAAAGCCTTTGATGTAAAGTTTATCAAGATGGAAGATGAGACCACTGCACTGGCAGAGATCATTGTCAGCTCAGGCCCCTCAGTTCTACTCCTGTGCACATGGACTCATGTAACATGGTGTGTTCATTTGGTTCATTTAATGTGAATTGTTTCCAGTTCCCATAAAATACATTTCACTGGAGATTATTAAAACACGGTAAGTTTTTTTTATTCTAAAATAAAGAACAGTAATTGGGTATTTGGTAATATCCTGCAGCTGTATGGGCTAACATTTTAATTTCTTGGACTGTAAGTAGGGCCTCACTGAGATCCTGCTGGCTCAGATACTTCATCAGGAAACTGCTCTGTTATTCTTTAGATTTTGAGCACATATTGGAGTCCTTTGGTCCTTTTGGTTGTGAAGATAGTCTAAAAAGACAGAGTTCTAACTGGATGATGTGATGGTTGCTTCCTGCAGCTCCTGAAGAGCAAGCTGGGGAAGCAATCTGCTTGTCCTGATGAGTTTGACCACAGGTGTCTGTGATCCAGGTGTGAGCAGACATCTCCAATTGAGGAGAAAGAGGATGATGACTCAGGGCAGAGTCACGTCCTGTTAACGCTGGTTAGGGACATCTCCACCTCACTCTTCCTGCTTCTGACTAATGGGAGCTGAAAAGCCATAAAAAGAGAATCCTTGAAATGTGAGAAAGGGAAAGCTAGTCCTTCAGAAATCTGTGAAGGCTGTCTAAATCTTTCATGCAGGTAGCTTACCTGTTCAAAAGCAGGTAATGGGTGGGGTTAGATTGGATACTGGGAAGCAATTCTTCACTGTGAAGGTACTGTCACAGTTGCCCAGAGAGGCCGTGGCTGCCCCATCCCTGGAAGTGTTCGAGCCCAGCCTGGATGGGGCTTTGAGCAACCTGGTCTGATGGAAGGTGTCCCTGCCCATGGCAGGGTTGAAACAGGATGAACTTTAAGGTCCCATCCAACCCAAACCATTGAGTGATTCTGTGATCGAGGGTATTTCTGCAGCTTCTCTTTTCCCAGCACACAATTCAGGGAGCAGAGCTGTGTTCTTTGGCTTCCAGATTCAGGTGAACACTGTAGGAAGAACAAGCAGGTGTAGCAGAGCTTTGCATGACACTCCACTTATCTCTACAGTCTGTTTTAGCAGGATGAAGCTTTGTGCTTCCTAATACAGTTCTAGTGGCATAGAGGTTCAGATAAAGCTATTTCAAGCCATTAAATCCATTGTGTTAGAAGGATAAAGTTGGAGTTGGGATGTGGCATGTACTGTGTGCCTAGATCTCTGATGAGGCATCTTAGTTTGTAAAAGTTTAAAAACCTTCCCCAAATATATTGGCTCTCCCCCAATAACTTTTAAACTGGCATTTAAGCCAGAAACGATTTTTTCTTTTGTTTCTGTGCTGCATTGCTTAATGCATGCAAAACTGACTCTTTTAAGCAAGGAGCTTCTACTGACAGCTTGAGATATCAAATCTCAAATTTCAAATACATTTCAAAACATATTTTATGATGCAAAGTACTTCCCCTACAGGCTTCAGGAGGAAGTCCTTGCTGGTAGTTGCTGCTTCTGTTTTTCCTCAAATATGTCAGGCTGTTTTTGCTGAAGTAAATTACTTGTCATCTTCAGTACATAAAAGTCCTTGTAGCTGCACTGGCTGTGAGTGTGTTGCCCCAGCAGCCCCGAGCTGTGTGGTTGGTTGTTTTGGTTCCATGGACAATAAGCTGGTGGCCTGGGAAGCGTGGCCTGGCCGTAAAGGGGTGGCAGGAGCCTGCAGGAGGAAGTTCCAGGTGTCTTGAGAGGAAGGAAACGAGGGGAAAACAGCATGTTTTGGGGAAAGTTCCCACACAAAGCAGAAGCACGGGGGAGATGGGGGCATCAGGAAGGGAAGGAAGGGCAAGTAGGTCTGGGAAGGATGGGGGTGTTCCTGAGTTTTACCTCAGAGGAGAAAAGTACTGTTCCTGCCTTGAGAGATCATCCCCATCCTCTATCTTCCTCTGCTGCCTCCCTGAGCCAGCCTGGTGGTGGAGAGTCCCCAGCTCCTGCCCAGGGCCAGGGGAGCTGCCCCTGCCTCACCTCAAGTGCAGTGAGGTGGCAGGTGCTGTTTAATGTTCAATGCACTGGGCAAGGGAAGGGCCTCAGAGACAGTATCAGCCTTCCTTCCCTGTGCCTGAGCCGCATGGGAAGCCTGTTCCATTCTTATCCCCTTCCTGGCATTGACCTGTGGGGCTGCAGTGACCAGAGGCTTCCTCTCACCCCTGTGGGGCCAGCACTTCCCACCGCCACGTGAGAGCCGCCACGGGCTTCCCTGTCCCTGAGGGCAGATTTCTCCTGCTTTTCACAGCAGGGAGGTGACCTGGAGCTGTGCTTGCAGCATTGAGCGGGTGAACAGTAAAGCAGCTGCCAGTCGTGTCCAGGGGGTTTTATCTGGAGACACCCTTCTAGTCACTGAGGTCTCCAGAAGCAAAGTCTTTGGTCTCCGGCAGTCACGGCTGCAGGAAACGTTGTGGGATGGGATTTGGTGGAGATCACCTTGCAGAATGCAGCTGTATGTGCTGCTGTGAAGGCACAGAGCCCCTGCAGGGTGGGCACAGCCCGTGCTGACAGTAGCCCTGCTGGTCCCAGGGCCAGGACTTGTTGTGGGGCACAGTGGAGGGTGGAGCTGTCCCTGACTGCACCAGGAGAAGGTAAGACGTGGGGACCTCTTCTGCTGCAGCAGGAACGAGGTGGTGCCAGCACACCCTGCGTGGTCTGAGTATTGCCTTGGCTAAACTGTGTCTTACGAGTGAGGTGCCTCAGGTGCATCTGTCTCCTCATCCATTGCCTCATCCATGGAGCTTGGCTTAGGCCATCCCTGTGGCTAAGAGAGACAAAGATCCTTTTAAAACTTAAAAGAATCTTTGTTCTAGTTTTGTTTTGTCTTAATTCTCACTTGTATATAATAATGTACATAATATATATGGAAAAAAATGATCTTCACTTAAATGTTTTGTTCTCTAAACACATGCCAGTGGAAAATGCTTCACTGATACTTCCTACAGTGCCACAGATGCAGACAATGCAGCTCACAGTACTGTTTTAATCTACGTTTACTGTTAAATAAATCGTTAATTTTACCAGAAGCAGATGTCAACTTTTTAGACTCAAAGCAAAAAAAAACCACAAACCAGCAAAGCCCCCCCAAAGCAAAAGGAAAAAGCCCTTTAGACTCAGTGTGTGGCCTAAATGCAGCCGTCTCTACTCCTGTGCTGCTAATTGGGCCCTGCCTGTCACCCTCCTTAGCCCTTGGGGTTTCAGACGCTGCTGAGAAGGAACCCCCCCATTACAGAGCACTGCAATACTTGTTACACGATGTCTCTCTCTGTGGGAAGAAACATTCGGTTCACACCCTTTAAGTCCAAACTATGAGGTAAAAATAATCCCTTTCTATTCTCTCCTAAACAGAACTGCTCCTGGAAAGCAGAAACAAACCCTAGTAATTGCTCTATGTCCCTGGAGTCCTTAACAGAGCATCTGCAGACATGACAGGAACAAGACCTGCTCCGGGATCCCTGCAGTTTTCCGCAATGGCAGAGCTCGGTTCATGCGTTACTGTTTCGGTGCTGTGTGTGTGCTCAGTGCTGTGGCTTTACAAAGAAGATGACTTTATTTTCCTGCTGCGAGGAGGTTGAAATCTTAACATCCTGAACATATGGAAGGAGAGTTTTCTCTGACTGTCCAAAATCTCATAAAATGTAAGCTGGGGGGAGAGGGGAGGCCACGTGCATGCTCGGTGTTCAAGAAAAAGCTATTTGTGCTCAGTGTAATGGCAATATTTTTCAGTTGCAGCTCTCCCTTGCAGGAGTTTAATCTCCCTAATATGGACAGAGTGAGAGCAATGAGAGCTGTATCACTTTTAATTTAGCCAGTTTTCTGAGAACAAAAGAAATCTGTGTCAAGTATGTGTTTTGGGTCAGTTTTGCACCCTTTTTTTGTCTATATTTTCTATTTATACCCTGGCCAGTTCTTACACTCCCTAACTTAGTAAGAAAGTTAATGTGGTTACTAAACTTTAAGAGAGAAGGGACTGGTTTCCCAGATTTGAGCTGAGCACCATTGCCTTTATTTATATAAACAGTGACATCATCTTTTATGGCAGAACGGGAACCTTAAACAGTTACAGTTACAGGGAGAGCAAATTTTAGGAAGTGTCCCTATGAGACATTTGTGTTTCATCTTCAAGTGTGTATATTTAAGAAAGACGCAGTATCCTGAGTCACGTCAGCTCTGTGATCTTTACTGCATTTCAGACTGTAATTTATTAGCAAGAATTACTCACTTTTTTTTTTCTTTTTCTTTTGAACTGTGTGAAAATTGGTGCTTGCAGCCTGCTGGGGAGTGCGAGGAGCAGCACAGGCAGCTCTTTTGTCCTCTTCCAGCTTCCTCCAGAAGTCTGCTTTTGCACTCCTCCAAAAGCCTTTTGTAAATGATGCCTGACCCATGTGGTGACGGCCACGGTTTCTGGGATTCAGAGTGTTGGTCATCCAGAATGGGGATGTTCAGGGCACCGATGAACTGCCAGTAAAGTGCTCAGTTCCCTAGCAGAGGAGTTTGCTGATGTCTATTAGAAAGTATCCCCCCAGTCAGGTTCAGTCTCTTCCCCATCCCACGGCGTGGAGGGATCGGGCAGCCTTTTTGGCCAGAGCTGAGAAAGCGAAACGCTACACCACAGTATGGCTGAGTTGCTGCCAAGGGTGAACATCTGCTCTACAGCTTGTCAGTCAGCCTTTAAAGATGTCCTGTGAGCATCCAAGAGCGCTGGCCTGGCTGGGTTCTTGCATCTGTTTGGTGCCTGAATGGGAAATCACTCATTCCAAAGGGGGATGCCACAGACTGGCAGGCCCCACCTCTGCCAGCCGCACCTTGGCAGCAACACACCACCTGCCTGCTGGTGAGAGAAAACCCCGTTTTCTCCTCACCTGGATTTTCTGTGCCATATTTACTGAAAAAAGTTGCTCCTGCTGTGAATTACCGTGAGGAAAGCAGAGGTACCCTTCCTATGTCACATCACCTGCCTCGGTGCAGGGACATGTATCTGTGCCTCTCCTCTCTGTCAGGAGGCATCTTTGTGCTGCCAGGCAGGGACAGACTGAAAGTTGTTCGGGTTAGTTTGTTTGTTTAAATAAAAGGGACAAGTGTTTAGCAAGCATTAGTGATTGTTTTCAGTGAGTTTGTTTCAAACCTGACCTCATGCCATGGGAAAGGCTGGTGTTACAGCACTGCTGGACAGCTGGGAGTGCCGTGTCCCAGTGTCCTCCAGCCTGTGTACCTCCTGTCCTCTCTGGATTGCTTCCTCTGTAAATGGAGACAAATATTGCATTATTCCAGGAGCAGAACAGCATTTCCCAAACCTTCCTTGTGGAGTGGATGTTGCCACTTTCCCTTGGCTTTAAGCCAGGGCTGGCTCAACAAACTTTTGGGTCAGATTCCTGATTTCTCTCATCTGGTTGTTGCCTCTTCCCATTGCTGCTCACAGCTCTGCCAGGCTGTCAGCCAGAGTTGGGGAGCACTCATGGACCAGCCCATCAGCCCAGGTCCTGGCCCTGGGAAGGGCTCCAGTGCTGCCAAGGTGGTTTGGAGGAGGTCACCAGCTTGCTCTTTATAGCTCCTGACAGGTTTCGCTTGCTCTAATGCCTGAGTTTCACACTAAAACCTGAGGAAGGGCACAGCTGAAGGTGTTCTGTCTTTGCAGCTCCCTGTGGGAGGGGTAACTCCCTGATGGCACTTCAGGCTTTGTTTCGAGCTTGTCAAGTGTCTTCTCCCTCATCTCAAAACAGCAGCTTTATAAAAGCAGATGAGCCCAGCTGGTGTCGGGGCAGGAGTGAGATGGTTTGGGGCATCTCAAAAACATCCACCATCTCCTGACTGGGTCCTGGATCACAGCTGTGCCCCAGACAGCCCCTCAGTGTGCCTCTCCATTGGCCTGAGTCTGCCCAGGGCCAAAGGCTACTGTCCTGGCTGACAGATAAGACAAGATGCAGTTTTTACCCTATCCTGCTTCCAGGAAAGTGAGGAGATTTGGATGCATTTTGGAGAGGCTGGTCCTTTTTTGAGAAGATTTTGGGTCCCACCTTTATGTGATGATTCTCAGCAGTACCCTTTATCTAAGTACCATTTATCTAGAGGATTTGCTGTGCCTGGTAACTTCGGGGATGCGTGTTTCCTCCTGGTCTTACTGAGATCCTGGTGAACCATCTGGAAATTTCATCCTGTGATTACTCCAGAATCTGGAAGACCTTTTGTAACTACTAATCTCAGAAACAGATTTTTCCTTCATCCTGTCTGTCAACACAGCCTTTAACTTATTTTTATGGGCTTCAGCACATGTTTGAAGCATCACTGCCTTAGGATACAGTCTGGTTTTTTTCCAGACTATTTCAGTGCTCCTTATATCTATGTATAGCACTTTCTGAAGAAGGGCTGTTTAGCAGGATCTTCAGTGTCCTTTAAAGCTTGACACATCTCCAGTTGCACACCTAGGATAGGAATCAGCATGACTTTAGTGTGCCATGAGCATGAGATCCTAGGAAATTAAGCTTTGCAATGCAATCTGTTTTGCTGCAGTAGAATTGAGTAATGTTTTCATTAGTAAGATGTGATCAAGATTGCTTCAAAAAGTACTGATCCAGTTAAAGCCAGGGGGGTAAAGCAAAAAGAATAATCTAAGCTAACTGGAGCCATGCTAGACTCTTAATTTTTTTTCTTTTGTTGTGTGTCTTGTCCACTAGCACTTGTTTACCCACCAAAATAATTTGTGTATGAAGTTTGCTCTAGGCATCTTAATGGCTTTATGGAGGCAGCAGCATCTGGCAGGTAGGAATCGATGCCGTGTGCAGGAAAAGCTGCTTGGTAGAGTGTCCTCAACACTGGGGACTTTGGCACTGTCTGTGTTGGGATCTTGCCTTGAGCCATGGCCCTGTGTTCCTGCAAGAACATAAGGCCCCAGGCAGAGGTTCAGAGAGGAGCTGTGCAGGACATCTCCCCCAAGGCAGGAGCGGCCAGCGTGAGGGAGAGGGCAGGAAGGCGTCTCTGTGTGTGTGCAGCCCACAGCACTGGGCTCGCTGCAAGTCTGCAGTGATTCCAGGTTGGTTGGCATCTGTGTCTGTGTGGGAGCGGGCTCTGGGCCACATGTACTCCTTGTGCCCTCGCAGAGCATCCTTCTACAAGTCAGGAGCAAAATGGGGAGAGCTGCCTCCTTTTTCTCTCTTGTTAAGGAAGATTCTCAAGAAGTGCTTTTCTTGGGAACAACAGCAAAGCTTGACTTAATTGCTGCTCTAAATATATGCCTATGGCCCCCAAAAGGCCCAGCAGGATATAAAGCCACCAGTTACCAGTTCTCATTTTTACCAGAACTTCAAAGTGTTTCCTTTTATGCAGTAATCTTAAAACTAGTCCAAGAAAACACTCACGCGATTACTTAGATATTCCAGTTATGCCACCAATATGGAAACTTAAATTAGGATATTTTCCACAGGCAAAGCTTCCATTGTTAGTTAAACATGATGGTCTCCTGATTGCTTCTGGGGAAGATGCAACCTTGGCATGAGAAATGGTTGCAGCTCAAAACTAAGCCAAGTGTGATGACTGAGGACTAAGAAAATGGGACCTAAACCTAGTCAGCTAAGTCCTATTCAGACTTTAAATGGTTTTTAATCATAGTCATATCCTTCTCTGGAAGAGAAGCTTCACGTGGACCAGCCAGTATTAAATTAATGAACACTCTGCTATTTTAATGTTTGAGATTACAGTTCCCATTGTTATCAGTCGTGCATTGTGTCCAGCCTTTATCGGTAGAGATAAAAGCTCCTGTACCTCCATTGATGAAAAGTAAAATTAATCAGGCAGGGCCTGATCCTATCCCTGAAGTCTTAGTCACCTCTTGAAAGCATTGTAAGTTGTGGTTTCCCCTGTCTCTGCCAGTGTGGCCCCATGTGATCTGGCAATGCCTTTATTTTGTTAGCGAGGCCATTGCTCAGGCTTGATTCACGTGTACCCAACAAGCCACAGCTGCTCTGCTCCAGAGGTAATAACTGTATAATAGCAATACGTTATAAAACTGAGAGGGACGTGGGGGATTTTTGATCAGGTTGTTTTGGGACTTTCTTGGTAAGTGCAGTCATGGGGAGGGTCTGACATATTTAATCTCTGCTGCTGGAATGACCTCATGGTAGCACCTGACTTTGCAATCAGGCCAAGGTGGGTTTGTCCCTTGGCCCGGGAAAGCCACAGCAAATGCACCAGGTCCTGGTCAGGAGGAAGTCCTGGAACACCAAACCACAGCCACCAGGGCCAGCAGAGACCTGTCACACTTGAAGTGGTTTCGAGGAGTGTGGGATGCGTGGTCAGAAATGAAGAGATCACTCAGTGATGTAGAGAATTTCTCCTGGTTAAGCAAATATCCTGTCGAGTTTCTCCTGGAAAATAGTTCGATGTGTAAGGCTGTGTCTTTTCCAGATTATAAGGGATGGGATGTAAAAGAGGAAAACTTCTAGTTCTCCAAACTTAGAAAGCATGTGGGCCTCAAACTCTTTTCCCAGTTGGAAAATTTGCTGTTAAGAAAAGGAAATAGATTTTTATAAGCAATATTTAATTCAACCATTTGGCTAATTCTCCTGCTGCAAAGTTTTTAAGTCAAAGTCTGATTCATTGATGTGGATCTGGAATGAAAGGGATTACGAGAGGAAGTAGACTCTGATGTTAGGAAAACTGGTTTCTTGTCCACTAAGCATTTTTTTCCTAGTCATCAAATGTATATTTGACTGTGTTTCTATTTTAAGTGTTGTGGGGAAACTTACTCCTACACGTCTGCCTTTGCTCTTTCTCTGCCCATTGTCATCAGCTCTGCCATGGGCGTGTCCCATTTTACCCTTGCAGAAAGGGATCCTGCTCTTTCCATATTTGGGGGAAGTTTCTGGGCATGACATTGTTGTACAGATGCTGGGAATTTATACATTTATTCCATTAGGTTAGAGAATGGAAAATGAGTGGTTTGTTATTCTTATTACTCATTAAAAGCCTTTGTTACAGTAGTGCCCTGTTCACTCTGGGATGGTCTGCAGTGGTGTGGGCGCTGGAGGAGCCGTGGCCAGTACCTTCCTTTTGTTGTGTGTTTGTGCATCCACACAGGTGTGTGTTGTGTTCAGGATTCCTACAAGGATCTCTTTGGGGATCCATCTGAAAACTTTCACGTTGGCAGTAAGGGCAGTCTCCCTCTGTCTGTCCTCGCCTTGTCCCTGTTGCGTGTGTGACCCCCAGCTCCTGCTGTCCACCATCCCGCTCCCTTCCAGCCTCCGAAGCCTTCCCTTTTCCCCTTGTTGATACTCCTGTTCCTAGGTCTTGGAGACCTGGCAGTCATCAGTGTAAGGTCACTTAAAGTATCCCATAACACCCTGAGTGGTGGTTGTGAGTGCTTTTCCTTGCTATGTCCATAAAGCAGCTGCACAGAGACTATCAGAGGAGACAGGTCTGCCTCCCACCCTGGCTCTGTTACTGTGTAGCTGTGAAGGATTTACTGCTCCCATAAATGCAGCAGACGGCATTGCCAAACCCAGTGGTTTATCTGAGGCCACCCTTGTGCTCTGCAAAAGATGGCTCATCCTTGGAGAAAAGAATAATGGGGAGTTTCCCTGAGTTTGCAGTAATTCAGGAGTAATTATGTTGCTCAAAAGAAAGAACTACTGCTTGGTTTGTGACAAGTCTTCAGGCAGACAAGGGTAGGGGCAGGGGGACACCAGCCCTGCCCCTGCTCTGGAGAGCAGGGAGGGCATTGGTGATGGGCCACCTTCACCTTGGGGCCAGTAATTAGCCAGGTGGGAGTTTCCCAATAGAATTCAGGGTGTCCTGGGAGGTCTCCTGGAATAGGGAGAAGAGAGGGGGTTTTGGCAGTGCAAAGGACCTCTTCATTTTTCTCCCAGTTTTCACCATGTAATTCATGCTTTGCTCTGTAAAGCACTGTGATATAGTTTGTATACATTATGTAAAATAAGTTGTATTCTATTACATTGAAGAAATACAAATATAAAATAAAGTCAAAGGATGGCGTGAAGTAGCTGTGTGGTAACTGGATCCCCAGTCCCCGATTGCACTGGTTGTCCCATTCCCCAGGACTGTGGTTGCAGGTCTCTGCCATCCCTGGAATGATTTAGGAGTTTTCCACATGACGATGCGATGTTAAATACAGACTGTCCCAGATGAAAAGGGAAGCACAGATCAAATTCTGTGGCACATCACTCACCAGCAGAGCCTGATTCCACGATCCCAGGCTCCCCTGCTGTTTGTGGCACTGAGCAGCTCTTGTGTCTCAGGGTTTTCAGAAACAATTTTTGACTGTGCTTCAGTTTGTGGAGGCTGGAAAAGCTCTGTTACATCTCCAGGGCCCTTTAGGGGTAGTGCCTGTAATGGGACAGCATGTGGCAATTTGTAATCTAGGGAAAGCAAAACCCTGAATCTCCAGAGTTTGGATAGGGGGAGGCTGGGAGGGCGTTGAGGAGGGCTGAGAGCACTTCATGTGGGCAACTTGCTGCTCCAAAAAGTGGAATCTGCCAAAAAATGCCGAGGTGAATATTTTATGGGAAAAAAGATGTCATTGTGAACTGCCTGGCACCAGGGAGAGGCCCTGCATCTGCATGTCATCCCTGAGGTGGGAGTTGCAGCCTGAACCCCCATCATGTGCTGTGGGACAGCCACCCTCCCAGAGCAGGCGGGAGGAAGAGCCATAAATCCCAGCGGCTCCCGAGCACGGCTGACGGGGTGGAGGAGCCGGACTTTTGGCTCTGTGAGGGCTGCCAAGGAGGTCAGCACAGGGGGCTCCCGGCACAAATCCTTCTGCTCTGTGGGAATTTCCCTCTTGAGCGACTGCTGCACTTTTTAACCCGAAGATTAATGGAAGGGGCCGTGGAAAGGGCCAGAGTGCCGGGTATTAGTTCATTAGTCTCCAAGCAAACATGCAGCCGGTGAGTCACCAGCGCTGCTTCCTGCACGCTGATGCTGTGCCTGGAGCTCTCCCAGAGCCCAGCAATCCGGCCCAGCCCTGGGAAGGCTGGGAACTCATGGGACCAGACCCCCCCGTGCTGCGACTGCGGGCTGCTAATGCTAGAGAATAAAAACTAATCTAGATTAATTACACTGCACATGTTGTTCATCTGTAATCCTGCTGCTTGGCCTCTTTCCCTCCCAGCATAGCTCCCCATTGTTTTCCTCTCTTAAGGTGTCTCTGACTTGCTTTCCACGTCTTCCAAGGGCTGGGAAGATGAAGGTGCCTGCTCTGCCCGTTCTGCTGGGGCAGACCCCTATCTGTGAGTGTGCAGGCGTAAATAGCTGGAGCTGTCCTTTGGCTCTGATGGGTCACCAGCCACAGTGGCTGGAGATGGTAGTAAAGTGCTGCAGCACAGTGGGGTGGGTGGCTGGAAGTGCTCTTGGTCATAGAATCATGGAATATCCTGACTTGGAAGTGATCCACAAGAATCAAGGAGTCCAACTCCTGGCCCTACACAGGCCAACCTCAAGACACCAGAAGTGATGGTCCTGCCAGGGGATGCACACAGGATGTGTCTGCTTCCATGATGTTACTCTGAAACAGAGCATCACATCGAACCAGTGATCTTCCTCACATGGGGTATGTGCAGACTCAGCTGCTGTCCCAGACACAGCACTCTGGGGTGAGTCAGCCCCTCACTGCACTGCAAAGGCCTGGAGGGAGAGCAGCAGAGCTGGGGCAAAATGCCAGAATTTTTCATTCCCAAAACACAGCTCTCACCTGTGGTGCTGTCCCATGGCCAGGGAAGAGAAGCTCCAACCACAGGTCCAGGGCTGGAGGGCTGGGGACATCCCAGGTGGCCCATCCAGCTCCTCCTCCACCGCAGGGTCCTGGCACAGGGTTTGTTTAGCAGCAGGTCAGGAGTTGAGCTCAGAGGGACCCACAGCCTTCAGGACTGAGCATCATCACCTGCCTGTGCAGTTGTAGAAGGCTGTTTATGTCCCACTGCTCTGCTTGGAGCAGTCTCAGCTCTGGTAAATCTATTGCTGTGATAGGTGCTAGGAAACAAAAAGGTGTCAGCTCGACAGAGCAGCATGTAGGATAAGGTCTGGTTGCCGTCTGGAGCCTGTGGCAGCATTCCCAGTGACTCAAGTGGGAGAAGCATCAAGACCCTGATCTCCTGAGATGATGAAGATCTAAGACTTGCTAAATCTGGACAAAATAAGCTGTACTTTTGTTTAGCTGTGAGTTGTTTCAGGCAAGAGGAGACTTTGAAAGAGTCCTGCTACCTCACAAAGGATTGTTTCACTTTCATGTGATGCCAGTGGGATCAGCGGATGCTCCGGTGGGGTCCCAGGGTGAAATGCCCAGAGGTCTCGAAGTCCCTCAGGAGCAGCAATGGATTATGGGCATCATTCAGGTATTTTCCAAAATGTTCTGAACTGTTTTCCCTTGCAGTCATTTCCAGCAGGTGTTTTTAAATGTGGTGAGCATTTGTTCTTTTCCCAGCCCATGTTTTTCTCCCGTTTTTACCTGTTTGAACACTGTTGCCACAGGAGAATGGATCAAGAGGGTTCGACCGCTGGGTTGGATTTTTTTTTTCTTTCTGTTTTCTTCTTTTTTTAACAACTGCATTTTTAAATGACATGTTTATAAGTATGGACCTAGTTTTCAAAACAAAGTGCACCACTAACTTTGCAAACAGCTGTTGCAAAAGAGAGCCCAGACCAGAGACCTTTTGCATCAGTACCTCTGCCCTGTGTCCCTGCAAAAGTGGTGTGAGCACAGAGGGTTCCTGGGCTACAGGAGGGGCTCCTGACCCCGTGGGGCAGTAAACAACTGTGCTTTGAATTACTGTTTTATCCCGGTGTCCCCAGGCAAGCTGGGCCCTGACTTGAGCAATCACTTGACTTGAAATTGGTGAAAATGCTGAACTCCTGGGGAGGACCCCTGTGGAGGCCATGGACCCTCTTAGCAGGGAAGGGGATCCATGGCAGAGGAACTGACAGCACTGGGCAGTAGTTGGGGTGTTGAGGGACAACAAAGAATGGATATCTTGGCATAACTGAATGCCAGAGGTGTTCCCTGCCACCAACTGCAGAGGAGGTCTCTGCTCATCGTCCCCTTGTGGGGTCAAGCTCTTCCACAGGCTCAGACATGCCCAGCAACACTCTTCCTTGAGAAAATATGCAATTTCTTAAAGGGTTTAAATACAGTAACTTGGGGAATTGTTGTCTTGGTGAAACAGACCCTGTCCACACCTGAATCCCTTCCACCTGCACCTGCTCCCCAGCGAGCCTCAGACTTGGGAATTCATGGCATTTCCCAGCAAAACCAACACATCCACAGGTATGTTTTCAGTGGCACTTCATGCATCTGCTTGAAATTATAGCAAGGGGTCAGCTGTGTTTAAATGGACTCAGAGGTGAGACCAAAGAAATGAGGCTTAAAATTCAAAGCAATCCGACCTGCCCTGCCGTGGTGTAATGGTCTGAGTAACGTGCTGGCCCGGAGCCACCTCCCTGACTCCTGGGAGAGATGCTTTAAAAACTCCTCACGTGGGCAGTTCAAATGATGTGCACATGGGGGGAAAAGAAAATAGTGTTTAATTGAAACTCTGCACATGTATATATGTTTTTAGGATAAACAAAACAGACTGGGCAAATATTTATTTCTGCCCCTACTGCTACAAAGCAAACTTTCCCACAGCTTTTGACAGAGATAATCTGTTTTTTAGCCATGATGGTGAATTTGTAACGACAAGTTTTCATTCTGAATATTTCAGGATTTCCTGATTGGTTCTCAAGCAATTATTTTGATTAACAATGAGGTTTTCAGACCAACTTGAAAGGGTCTTGAAGGCTTAGGAATAACCTGGCTCTTGGTTATTCCTCTCACTGGGATTATTTTCTGCAGCTTTCTAACACTTGAATCAATTTCTTTGGAAATCAAAGAAAACTACACCTTAAAAATATTTCATATCTCCACCCCCTTCTGAGAAGGGTTTCTTTAAGTTTAGAAAAATGCTTGTACCCATATCAAAAAATGAAAAACATAGGACTGTAATAAGAGTGAAAACTAATTTTTTTTTTAAATTAAAATATGTATTTTTAATAGATGAATGCCTTAGATGGTCATTTCTGTGAGAAGGCAACATCTGAAAACAGAGACGGAGAAGTATTCAGAGCATTTCTGGTTAACAAAGAAATGAAATCTCATACTTGGAACCTCTGGATGTTTCTCTTTCATTTATAAACATAGGAGGCAGCTTAAGGAATTAGGAAAACATCCATTAGTGCTGTTTGCTCAGACATCATAGTTCTTATCATTTATATTTTTTACTTTTTTTTTAAGATGATGTGGAAATGTCGGACTAGCTTTAGAGTCTGAATGCCAGCAGATCCCCTCCTCACTGCCTGTCTCTGTACAGGGAACAGCCCTCAAGAGTTCCCACTCCTGCCAGAAAACGCCATCAACAAGAAGTATCCTTAAATAAAAGCCATGTATAACGTGCTTGGACCCCGTGTATCCTGGGCAGGGTCCAAATCAGCGGGCACTGCACCTCCTTGAACTGCCCCCTCAGACACCCTCAGACCACCGGGCTCCCGCTCGTGGGCAGGTGAAAAACAGGAGCCCTGGCTTCTGCTCCCAGGAGATGCACTTTGGGTAACCCAACTGCTGTGTTTTCAGCTGGGAAGTCACATTTACTGCAACGGCTTAGCTGACCTCAGGAAGGGCTGTGGCCAGGCTGGTGTGAGTGCTGGAGCTGCCCATCCTGGCACTGGCACTGCCATCCTTCAGAGAACCAGAGGGGAAAGTGGAAGGTTGGTGTCAAGCAGGTGAGCCTAAAATTTTGTAATGTAATTCTGTGAGCCGGCTGCTGGGACAGGTCTTGCATTCACCATCCATGCCCTATATTAATTTGTCACCTTATAATAAGTTAAAGATAATAGCAGTTTAAAGCATCACAGTGGCAGAACCGAGTGAGGGCTGAGAAAGGTGTGTTTGATACAAGCTGAGAAGCCTATAAATTAAAAAACAAACAAACAAACAGTTTTTGCTTTCCATGACAGTGAAACTTTCTGAGTTCAAGCAGTTACCCGACCAAACCGTCCAGGTTTAGCAAACACACCAGCTGAAGGTAAGTACGTAGCAGTGTATTTTCTTTCACGCTGCAGAAAGTGGAAACATAAGCCATGTGTCTGATGTCATCTCCATACAGAGGGGTTTGAAACACTGGCTCCGGTCTGAAATACCATTACTTTTACAGTGGACTTTTGAAAAGTCTATTACTGCTGCTAGTATTATGTGTATGTATTTTAAAAGTAATTTCCCTGGACTCCAATAAAACGTTCTAACAGAGTTTTGTTCTCTAAACAATTTTAACCCTTGTTTTGCCTTTTGGGGAGTGCTTTTGGCCCCCAGGCAATGCAGAAGAAAAATTGCTGGCTAAGTAACACCAGATGCAGGAGAGACTGCTGGCCACTAGAGAGCTCCCAGATGAGAAGGTCTTTCAGGCTGAAATAAAAATATGTTTTGTAATGAAAGCAGAAACCCTTTTTTACTTTAGGGCACAGGGACCAGCCATGAAACACAGAAAGGTTTCTTGCTTGCACTACAGCAAGAGGCATCATTATCCATAATTACACTTTTCATACTTGAAATCAAAAGCCCCAAAGCTGCTTTCCCTCCAGAGCAAGGTTTGGAAAATTATCTTAAATGTTGGTTTTGCTGATCTCAGGGATGAATGAAAAGCTGCTGCAGCCTGTCAGTAAGGGTGTCTGCACAGGGATTATGTGTCAGCCACCATCTCATGCGCTGTTGATAGTGGAGCCCCAGGGATGCTGTGCCTCACCTGGAATTACAATGCTGCAGTCAGGGCCTCCTGCTCTGGGGAAAAAGGGCAGAGGGGCACCTCTCCCCTTCCTCTCCCTCTCTCAGGCTTCTCTTATTTGGGACAAAAGGCAACTTTTGTGTAACTCGTGGTGCCTGGGAACTGAAAGGAGCTGGCTGTGGCATCTGCCAATGGTCCGTGGAGAATCACCTGGACAGGAAGAGGCTCTGATGGGGGCACCCACTCTGGAGGGGCTGGCTGAGGGTCATGTGATTTATGTGAGGCTAAAATGCATTGGATTGACTCAGGGGTCTCAGCAAAGCTCATGCCTGGGGAGCTCACAAGTGGAGCCCAGATACTGGGGGCAGGGTGGGACGTGCTGGCATCAGAGCCATGAGTTACGGGAGTGTTTGTTGTTTGCTCTGAGCACTTTGTCACCAGTGGTGAGGACCCGCATGGATTCCTGTGGATGCACGGGCTGGTGCACTGGAGAGGCTGTGGAGGCTGAGCAGGGGTGGGCAGCGGGTGGGCTCAGCACAGCGAGTGCCACTGTGCCCGGGACAGCGTGTGCTGTGCCCACAGGGCACTGCAGCACCCTTGGGTGCATTAGGGTCATTAGGAAACCTCCAATGCAGCTTGGCCCTGCTGCCTGAAATGAAATGCTCCTGTCCCTGCCACATGTGGCCTTCCCTGCAAGTTCCTGCAGCCTCCCCACCCGGCACACCCTCGTTCACAGGAGGCTGGTAAGTGCTCACACCTGTCCCTTTACCGCAGCCAGGCCAGAGGGCAGCCCACGTGTGGCAGCAGCTCCAAGAGCAGGGGTTTGTTCTGAGTCATGATTTCACACCTAACAAGTGGTGTTTGAAGAACCCTTGCACAGAGCCGGATTTAGCTTAGTTTCCTGAGGGGCAGGAGCTTAAAAATTCCCATCTGCCAGCACTGAACAGGCTGCAGGGGACAGCGTGGTGGCTGAAGGTGAGCGTGAGCCTGCAGCTGGGGGTGGGGGGACAGAACACAGCCACTTGAAACGCAGGAAGTGTTTCCATTGCTCAACAGTCAGTACAGCAGAGGAGTGCTGGAGGAGCATGGAGGTCAGGACTGACATCATCATGTAAGCATTTTATGCATCTTTCTGGAAATAGCAGTATTTTCAGTCCCTGGTGACTGGCCCTATGCATTATGGTAGTACCACGTGCTGGGGCCAGGGTTGATGCACTTGGAGCTGGAAACCCAGTGGGTTGTGAGGGCAAAACAGAGGCATCTTTTCTCCTCTGCTCTTGCACAGGCATCTTGACAGCTGGACCAAAAAATCCCAATTCCAGGAACCCCTGTCTGATCAAAGCAAGAAGGTAGGTGGGTGCCCAGGCATGGGCATGGCCAGACTAGGGCTGTCTGGGGGTTCCTGGCAGCAGGCCTAGGGCTGGGATGTTTTAGGGCCACTCCCCAGTGCGCCCTTGCAGAGCTGGGTTTTTCCTCTGCCAGAAGCGATTTCCACCCCCTTCAATTTCCCAGGGGCTTGGTGAGAAAGGGAAAGAAGTGCTGTCAAAGGTTTTCCCCTTCCCTTCCAAAGTGTAAGCCCCTGGGGTCCCTGGCAGGGATTTGGCAGCCACAGGAATGCGTGGGAATATGGGAGACTTCAGGACAGGGCTTAATGGGTGTAAGTCCTTAAGAGGAAAATCTCACTGATGGCTTCTCTGCAACTCACTCACTCCGAAGTCTCAGAGAAAAACTGTCCACGCCGACCCCCACGTCCTGGTTTGCCTCACTTGGGTGTCCTTGTTCTCAGCAGACTGGGGCAAGGGTGTGCTCAGCGCCCCTGTCAAGGGACAAGCACAGCGCCACAGCATTTCCTGATATTTTGCCTTCCAGGGCGTGAAGGAGTTAAAGTTTTCAGATGGAAAGCGAACTGAAGATCAGACCAGCAGCCTGGTGACCTCCCGCTGCTGGGACAGCAGCAGCTCCCAGCCAAGCCCGGCAGTTCCATCCATCCACCGGCTTGGTGGGGCCACGGGGAGCAGCGCACGGTAGGTGGGTATGAGGGGCAGCGTGGTTGGGCACCATGTGGGACCTGCCCTCGGCTCCAGCGGGAGCCCCAGGGCTGGGACTGGAGGGCGATGGCAGGGTGTGAGGGTCTGTGGGATGGAGGGAGCGTCGGGAGGGCTGTCCCCGATCTGCTTTCAGAAAAGGGATTGCTCAAAGTGAGGTCGTCCTGACACTGCCAGGGGAACTGTGATTTCTTGCCTTTTGGGACACCCAGTCGGCAGATACGGAGGGTTTGGGAACAGCATAGTTTTGTAATTGAACTGCTTGCATGCGACAAGGGAGGATATTGTGGGTTTATTTCTCCCTGATGAGGAAGGAATGATGGCTACATTATTTAATCCTGTCCTCTGATCATGATCAGCTATATACCAATAAATGCAGAAAGCGGTTTACAGTTTCTAAACAATGAAAGATTTTGATATAAATGGAAATTGTGCAGTTCGTTTTCTTGAACCGAAAACACTGTTCGGATTCTAAGTAGTGTCAGGCACAGCCTGTTGTGTTAAGTCTGTGTTGTCTCCCTGCCTCTTCATTTTATTGAGCGATAGCAAAGACTCTCTGGTTCAAAGACACAGTGTCAGCATATTGTCAGTGTCAGCATCAGAATGTTTATTTTGCAGTAATGAAGTGGTATAGTCTTACCTAAGGATTTGCATAAACATTTATCATATTTACATTATCAAATGTAATCATTTTGCATTATTGAAACAATTCTTATTCAGAAATCATAGCTGAATCAAAAGTCATGATAATTTCTGGTGAAGAAACAAGGCTTATGCTTGCTTAAAAGAAAATCAAGTAGAACCACAACCCTTTAAGTTAAAACTAAAGTGGTATATCGTTCCCCGTGCCGCAAGAATAGACTCAACCCTTATGGCGTTATATGTTTTTCCTTAGAAAGAAAGCAGAAAACATATTTCCCTAAAATTTGAGGCTTTTTTTTTTAACTGAAATGCTCTTGGGATGGTGTTTGAAGGAGGTTGCCAGGCGGATGGCTGCTAAGCGGTAGTTTCTGACCAGGCAAATGGAACTGCAATCACCATGTTATAGAGTCAGAACAGCTCAAATTGCTCTTTACTGGCCTCCCAGTCGCTAGAACTCGATTCCCCAAAGGTACTTTCTGGCCAGAGATGAGGCTCTTGATTGCAGAAATGCAGATCTCCTGGTAATTGCACTTGATTTATTCTTCCGTATCACAGAGAACAAGTCAGTGTTATTCTTTGGACGCATGAACTCTTCCAAATGCTAACGTGTGCAGAGAAAGAAAACAGCAATTTTTATTATCTTCTTAACAACAGCCCACAGGAATGTGCTCTGCAGTGAGTGCAGCCTGTGAGTCCTTCTGCCTCAGCCCCAGCATCTTTCCTGGGGGCTGCCGGCACAGCCGGAGACCCCTCCGCCGGTTGGCCAAGAGCCCAGCAGGGGAAGCAATAATCCGAGTGGGAGGAAAGGAGGATGCGGGATGTTAAGAGAGGAGCTCTGAAAAGTCATTAGTAGAAATGCAGTGGGAAGCCCCACTCCTGAGAGCACCCTAGAGACAGTCTGTGGCTGCTCAGCGAGATCCATGGGAATCTGAGGGCACCTCCTGTGGCCAGGCAGCATCTGGTGTAGGTGACAGCGGATGGGGCCCTGGTGATTCATCTCTTAGGACTGCTGGGAAGGGATGCTGGATGCTATGGCTCTTGACATGAGGCTTAACACCTTCCTACAGTGGTGGGGTTTGCCCTGCAGACATCCCTGTCTGCCCCTTGTCTGTAATTGATGTCACAGAGAAAAATGTCTGTACGTAGATGTCAGTTTGTCCGAGGGGAGCAGAACCTGCCCAGGCAGGTGGGGTTTATTCAGTAGGGACTTAACGCTACTCCCATTCAAGTGGGTAATAAAACTCCCATTGATGTTTTTTCATTTACTTATGCCTTTCCATGGACTCTGGATTACCACTGCAGCCGTGCCCAGAGTGTGCAAGTGTGCGGGGGGTGCACAGCGCAGAGGAGTCTGCTGTATCCTGTTTTTGTAAAGGGCTTTTCCTCTTAGTAGTTGTAGTGAAAACAAACATGTGGGAGAACAATGGGATTTTTTTTTTCTGTTTTCCTCTACATTTTTAAATACAATGAAAAACCCTATTAAAATTAAATAAAGCATGATAACAAAAAAAAGGGATTCCTATATATTAACGAGGAAAATAAGCGTAACTACGTGAACATGCAATCAGAAGCACAAAGGTCATTTGCCTTCTTGATGTCAGCCTGTATTTTTGCAGTTGAAAGCCTATTCATTAAATACCTTGTGAAAACAGGCACTGGTAGAGCAGAACAATGCCTGTGCCATAAAGCTGTTATCTGTAACAGAGGAGGGTCAGCTTCACACCCCAGAGAAACACCCTCGTGCGCTGCTGCAGCATTCTGCAGACTTCTGAGCAGTCATCTCAGCATGGAGGAAAGGGGAGTCCACAGAAAGGATTTCCTTTCTTCAGATAAACACAGAGATATTGTATTTATTGTGTCTAAAATATTTTGCTATGGTCAAATACGGATAGTTCTAGTTGCCGTAAAAATGGGAGTGATACTGAAATGTTAATTCTTTCTAGGAATTAGAAACTAGGAGTAAAACTTGGAATCATTCATGGGACAAATCACCCTCAAGGAAACAGGGACTGGGATGAGGTACAATACAAAAGATGGTACAACCACCTTAAACTGTTCCTATTTTAAATTACATGTGTTTTAGAGAAACATCTGACACTGATTCTTCCATATGAGAGATGGAATATCTACCATAAGGGATGGGTAAGGGTACAGTTAGTTGTTCACAAGATCAAGTTGCTCCTGTTTGAATATATATTTCTCTAGTGCATGGCTGCTTAGTTGCAGCTTTCTGCCATGAGCCCTTTTCCCCCAGGTAGTGGGAAACCCTCACCTCTGACATTGCTCTCTCCATGCAGGTGCCGCAGCTCGTGACCACGTCTGGCCTCAACGTTCTCAGCAGTGGATCGGGCTCCTGAAGCCTTTCACTACAAGGTGGGTTTCCCATGTCATAGCCATCATCCTCCTTGATGCTCTCCCTTTTGTCACTGTCCTTTCTGAGTGGTAGATACCACATCAGGATGCAGTTTTCCAGTGTGTTTCTATGGAATGAGATTTTTCATGCCCCTGACAAAGTCCAATATTCTTCTGACAGAGGAACTTTACTTTTAGAAGAGACCGCATCCAGGGCTCTCCAACTATCACAGACTTAGTTTCACTGTGTTTGGGTATCACCTGTTCATTAAATAATGGCTACTTGTCACTGCTGCCTAGAGTGTGGCTGTGTGTGGACACAAGATGGGGACACCTTCCAGGCCCCATCCATCAGTGGGGAGATGAGAAAGGCTGAGGACATACTGGTGGGACCAGATTTCATCCCGGTGTGTTTTGTTTCTGTTGAGATCAAAGTGCTTTATGAAATCAATATGAATTTGAAGAGATTATTTTAAGAGTGGGAGAAAGGTGCAGTAATGTCAAAGTACCACATTCAATGTTATTTGGGGTGTAAGATTTTGGATTTGTTTTGATACAACGCATCCTTTCAAGAATTGGTTTGCTTTTATTCTGTTCTAACACATAATACAAAGTCAAAAAGAACAGTTTTGAAGTTCCTGAAACTGAGGGGAGCAGCTTTTTGCCATCCTCCTCCTGAGAACTGTGTGCACTGGGGCTTTGGCTCTGAGTCACAGTGATGCTAAATTTAAAAAGCCTTTCAAAGTAGGGCTCAACCTTTCTCACAACTCTCTTCGTAAGAAGCTCAATGTTGAAGCGATAATGTTCAGAACAAAGAACACTTAGTATAAACATTTAGCTTGTACTAAATAAATTACACTTGGTCTTAGAGTCACGTTATTGGTGACAGCTCGTACAGCCTGCACCCTTCCCCTGTAATGCACCAGAGCGAAGCAAATATACATCGCTGGGAAAAATTCCTTGTCTTTTGTCAAAGAGCCCAACTGCTGTCAGCAAACATATTGTGGGAATATGAATCTGGAAACAAACAGATCATTAGAGGGTGAATTAAGGTTTTGTGATTTAATTCTAAACATGTTGAGTGAGGGAACCAGAGATGTGCAATGCCAGGAAAACTACGCACCAAAAGGGTTTTTTTCTTTAATGAAAGCTGGTATTTTTATTGAATACAAAGTGCTTTGGGTGACAAAGATGGTTACATATGGAAAATATGAATTTCTGCTTGTTCTGGAGAATTACAGAGATCACTTGATTAGAAGTAACGTTGTGCCGATGCAAGTCTTACATTCTTTCCTTTGTGGAACTTACTCATCCATTTACAGAACTTTATTAACAGAATACAATAATTTTCCAATGTTAAAAAGAAAATGTATATAGAGGACCTCTGCTTGCCCAGAAAGTAGTGACCTGGGCTTGTGCAGTCCCATCTCTGGTTGCATTTCATCTGTGATTTGCCCTGTTGCAACAGTAACAGGGTTGAGAAAATAAAACAACTTCCCCAATCAGAGCATTTTTGGTGGGAAGAGCCTTAGCTGGGGTCGTGATACTGCCCAGCCTGCTCTGACTGCTGGAGCCACTTGGGTCAAGGATTGTCAGGAAGGCAGGGAGCCAGAGGAGCTCTTTGGAGGTCTCCTGAGAGGACTTAGAGATCATCTGTGGAATCCTGAGAGGGCACAACTGTTCTCAGCCTTTTAGAGAAATGCAGTCGCAGCGGGGCACGAGGAAGGGAGCCAGGCCCCATTCCCCAGCACGAAACCCTGCGTCCCCTGGGACGGACTGAGTGCCTGTGACCAGGCTTGTCCCTCTTCTGGGCTTTAGTTCTTGTGACACATCTCAAAGCCCTCCCCCGTGTCTGGACACATCACTGTGGAACGGATATCCCGATCTGCCTCTGCAGGGACAGCCGCGAGACAGTCTGTGTCCTTGTGTATTTTGGCAGATGCTGGAGCTTTGCACTCTCAGGGAAAAGCTGCTTTGGTATCTTCCCTTGCTATAGCCAGACAGCTACTGTCTTGGCCCTACTGCTATCCTAGTGGCAGCCTGAGCTGCTCCATTGTACTTGAGAGGAGAAGGTTAGGGCGAGGAAGCAGCAGGACATTTCTACATCAGAGTGCCCCACCAAGCCCATGCAAACCTGAAAGCCTTCAAAGGCAGCTCCTCTTGTCTGGCACCTTTCCTCTGGAGCACTTTCTTCAGGCAATAGCAGCTCTGCCATTAATGGTTACATCTAATGATGGTCTGAGATGGTCAACCTTTCTTACTCTCTAGCACATCCAAGCACATTCTGGTTTCTCTAAAATTCAAGAATTTGCTTCCTGCAATGTTCAGAGCATCCCACCTGCACCATTAACCCAAATACAGATAGAATATTAGAAGGTGGTGAAAAACATTCATTTCCAAAAGTCTTTGACAAGATAGCAAAACACTCCTTTTCCTCAGGAGCAAGAAAGATGTTTTTATTGAAGTAAATCCCCCTGCAAAGCCGGCTGCAGCCCCATGAGCTGCTTGTGGCTGAGGAGACCCTCCCTGTGGGGGATGGTGGAGCTCAAACTTAGAGGTGGCTTCAGCTGCCCCTGCTGGCTCATGGTCCCTTCACTGCTATGTCTTTCACTGTCTTTCATGGTCCCTTCACTGTCTGTGCCAGTGTCTTTCTCAGTGCCATCAGCACATCTTCTCTTGCCTGGCCCTTCTGCTGTGCTGTCTGCAGTGTGGTCAGGCTTTCAGTTATTTCAATACCGAGTTTTATAAGCTGTTAATTTTATAGTGAGGCAGAGGCTGATCAATACTTTCTGCTATTTCCTGACTTCTCTCACAACGCTGGTTCAAACAAACCAAAAACCCCAGCCAGCTCTGTGAATCCAGCCCAGTACTCAGGGTATAGTTATGGGGGATGCACAGGATATTCTGATGCTCATCCCAGGGTGAAGGAACAGCTTCTTGCTGCCCTTCATTTCCACCTGGGAGAGAGCACTGAGGCAGGAGCAGGCTGTGAGAACACAGGAGCACTGCTTGGAGATGTTGGGCAGTCACGAGAAGATACCAGATGATAGTTTCAGAAAATATGCCCATTGGGATCTGAGGTTCAGAAGTGCTAATGGCCAAGATAATGTGTTGTTTATTGCAAATAGGCATTTGCAGTGGCCTCAAAGGTCTGGGTGTCTGACTGCCCTACTACATGCATCAAAACCCTTCTTAAGAGTTTCAGCTTCAAATTTAGCCTCAAAGCTAAATGGTGATGGTATCACATTCGCTTTTCATTTCTGCATGGGCACTGTGCCTACGCAGTTACAACACAGCTGAGTCTGATTTTCATATAGTTCATTGTTTACTTATGACTTACTATAAAGTTGAGCTTGTCTTATTTATGAGCAGCCATGAAGATATGGGATTTCATCCACTGGGTGATGACTCATTCATTGGGTTGGACTCTTTAGCTCTTAATACGTGACATATTTTGGACTATTGGACGAACAGCATTTCTGCATGAGCCCAAATTAAATGAGGTGAATGGAAATAATTAGTTGTTTGTTTTTAAAATCATGTTTGTAGCTGGGTTTATGCTGGTTCAGCTCCCAGCTCATCCTACCAATCTACAAAAGGGCAGGATGAGTTGCCATTTGGGTATTGTGGAGAGGTGATGTACAGCATTTCAGAGTCAGACGTCTAAACATGTCAGGGGTTACTTTGCTTTGTTTCTGTTGCACAGGGAAAAGCTTTGTGGCACTGGAGCATTTGATACTTTCTATGAACTTTAAAGACTGCAACATTTCTTGTGCTGCTGCAAACAATTTGAGAAACTAATTTGTTAAATCACTCATAAAAATCTCATGTTCTTTCTGTAATAATAAAGCTCCTCGTCTGGAAAAAGAAATACAAATCCTCAGAAAGAGCAGCTCAGCAGGAGTGTACTTCAGCCGCTCTTGTCTTGGGCATGCTCTCCCCTCCACTGGATGCGTCATGCCCCATGAGTTCACAGGAAGGATTCATGCACAGTCAGAAATATCGCCTCCGGTAATGCTCAGCTAAGTAAGGAAAATCAAAAGTTTTAAAACCTTTTCCCCCCTCTTCCTGCCCCTGGTTCTGGGGAATAGGACTGGGACCATGGGAAATGTCGGAGTAACTTTGTCGCAGTGAGTGGTTGTTACGGCTTACAAGTTTTCACAGCCAGGAGCCCTGCCAGCAGAAATTTATGCCTCTATTTCAGCAGTAACGATGCTTCCCAGAGCTGTCGGCCGGCGGCCGGCTGGGAGGCTGCGGCGGGGCGTGTGGGGGACTCGCCATGACATAACCACATTCCTGAGGCATGAGGAGATACTCCCAGGCCTCGGCAGGGGCAGCGCAGCCCCCTCCCTGCTCCCACCCCACTGCTGCAGTTCCCAAGACTTGGGGTGAGATCAAGCGCTGCAATGGCTTTGGGTGATTTTGGGGCAGGGTGGCTGGAAAGTTGCCCATTGGATAAGGCCCTGGGGGTGCTGATTGATAGCGGCTGAACATGAGCCAGCGTGTGCCCAGGTGGCCAAGAAGGCCAGTGGCATCCTGGCCTGCATCAGCAATAGTGCGGCCAGCAGGACTAGGGCAGTGATTGTACCCCTGTATTCCTGGTGAGCTACCTCAAATCCTGGGGTCAGTTTTGGGCCCCTAACTACAAGACACACATTGAGGTGTGTCCAGAGAAGGGCAGTGGAGCTGTGGAAGGGGCTGGAGCACCAATCTGATGAGTGGCTGAGGGAGCTAAGGGGTGGTATCTCTGAGATCAGCTCAGTAAGTTAGAACATGGTGCTAGTAACGCCAAGGTTGTGGGTTTGATCCCTGTATGGGCCATTCAATCAATATAAGTCCCTTCTAACCCAGAATATTCTGTGTTTGGCTGTGAGAAGAGGAGACTTGAGGGATCTTATGGCTCTACAACTACTTTAAAGGAGGGTGTAGTCAGGTGGGGTCGGCCCCTTCTCCCAGGCAACAAGCGGAAACAGCCTCGTGTTGCACCAGTGGAGGTTTAGACTGGATATTAGAGAAAAATTCTGCACAAAAAGCACTGTCAGGCACTGGAATGGGCTATCCAGAGCAGTGGTGGAATCACCGTCCCTGGAGGAGTTTAAAAGACATGTAGATGTGGCACTGAGGGACATGGTTTAGGGGTGGCTTGGCAGTGGTGGATTAATGATTGGCCTTGGTGATTTTAGAGGGCTTTTCCAACCTAAACGATTCTCTGACTCCATGATTTCACTGCCGCATGTTTTTTCTGTTTGTTTGGTTGTATTTTTTGCGGGGACTTTTATCAAATTAAACCAATCAAGGGCTTTCGCTGGGGCTTGTCCGGCGCCGGGAGCAGCGGAGCCGCCGTGAGGGCCGGGCCGGGCGGGGCCGCCAGGGGGCAGCAGTGACAAGGGTTTGGGGGCGGTTCGTGCTGGGGGCGCGGGGACCGAGCCGGGCTGTGCCCTCAGAGACCCCGAGGTGTGCACATAGGCACCCGGGCTGTGCCCTCAGAGACCCCGGGGTGTGCACATAGGCACCCGGGCTATGCCCTCAGAGACCCCGGGGTGTGCACATAGGCACCCGGGCTGTGCCCTCAGAGACCCCGGGGTGTGCCCTCAGAGACCCTGGGGTGTGCACATAGGCACCCGGGCTATGCCCTCAGACACCCGGGCTGTACCCTCAGAGACCCGGGCTGTGCCCTCAGACACCCGGGCTGTGCCCTCAGAGACCCAGGCTGTGCCCTCAGACCTCGGGCTGTGCCCCCAAGGACACCCTCGGGCTGTGCCCCCAAGGACCCCGGGCTGTGCCCGCATGGACACTCCCTGCCCTTTCCCACTTCATTAGTGAAACTGTCAGAGGGGCTGGATCTGCCGGGAAGGAAAGCCTGCCCGCCCCAGGCGCTGCCCTCCTGCCCTGAGCCTTCTAGGCCCCGCTACAGACAACGAAGCCGTTTTCTGCTTGCAGTTGACTGGTTTGCAACCACTTCATCACCCCCTGCCACTTTGGTACTGGAAACTTGCTGCTGTCAAGGAACCTCGGAGGACATTTCTGCTTTGCAGAACGAAAATTTGCAGGTGCTGTGGGAACCACAGAAAACATAGAAAACACTGCTGAGGCTGGCAAAGGAGCAGGAGGAAGGCTCCTGTGGGCTCTTCAAGCCAGCCTGTCATGGGACAGGGAATGGCTTGTCTGTCTACATGGAGTTCCCAGGCTCTGGGCTGCGGCTGCACCACGGTACCTCTGCCAGCTGGGCACCAGCAGCAGCCAGATTGGTGCTTTTCTCACAGGAGTGAAGGCTGTCACTGCAGAATCTTCCCACCTACTGCTCCCAGAGAGATAGAGATAACAAGGTGTGCTGGCATGTGCCCCACTTAGCCCATGCTTTAAGACACAGTCATACCAGCTGCTTGCCAGCCAGTGATGGCGTGCCAAAGGGACTAAAGTCCATGCAGAATGAAGGAAGAGTTTTACATACAAAGTTCAACAAAAAGCAGATATATCCAGAAGACTATCACCATGCAGAAAGCAGAGAGGGCTTCTTGTGGGTGCGCCTGGGCCTCCTGGTGTGTGTTGCAAGCTGGAAGATGTTTCTGGTCCCTAGAGGACCTCCCTAGGCTCAAGCCTCAAAGAAACCAAAAGCAAACAAGGGCCCTCGGAGGCACCTGGGCGGCCACTGTGCTGTGCCTGTGCAAACAGCCAGTGCCTCTGAGAGAGCAGCAGTGATAACCCAGAGCTTTGCAGGGCCCCTGTAGCCCTGCCTGGGCACGGGTGGTGTTGCAAATGCCAGGCCCCTGTGGGGCTCCCACAGAGAACAACTGGCCCCAGTTGGATTGGATCACCCTCATCCTGCTGCAACCCATGTTATCACCATGGCTGTAAAGATAAAACTACATACCTGAGGTTGCTGTATCTGTAACTCACTCTTCCCTCCCCCTTCTCTAACACCACTACAGCAGCAATGGGGCAGCTGGAACTAAGGCAGTGTCCACCCTCAGAAAAGGGTCTTAAGCCATGCCCCAACCTTGCTCCCCTGTTCCATTTTGTTCTTGCTCACTCTGATTAATAGGATTGGGCTTGGTAGGGCTCTGTTTTTCCCCTCTGTGTCATACCGGACTCCTGGTTGGTGTTTTAACCCACAGGGAAGTGACAATGCTTACAAAGGCAAGGTTCCTTGCTGTGAGCACTGTACCAGATGGCTGATGTGAAGTACAGTGCCAACTGCTGCAGTGTGACTGTACTTCCCTTTGAAATACACTGTTGTTTCATTGAAAAGGATCTATTTTTACTTTTTGGTCCTTTTCAAACAGACAATGAGTGACTGGGCTCATTCTTGATATTATCTCTCATTTCAGATCTCTGTCAGGCACACATAGAGCAAGGTATCTGCTGCCCAGCCTAGCTCTACCAGTAGCACCTTTCTGATGCCATCTTCTCCCAGTAGCATACCTTTTATTGCCCTTTTTTTTTTCCTGGTGATTTTGGATCTTCTTTGCAAAATCGAGGAACCACCCTTTCGTCACAAGCAGGAACATGGGAATTGCAGGTTTTGTCCTACAAGATAAGGACCAAGTCAGAGCAGAGCCAGGATCCCCGCAGGGGAATCTGACATTTTTTTAGGAAACATTTACACCCAGAGAAGCTCCTAGGAATAGGTAAGGCACTGATTGTGCTATGGCAATGGGTGATCTGCTCAGCTTTCTTCCTGCTGTGTTTTCTCTCATCTGGGAACTCCACTTTCTCTGGACAAACCCCTGCCAAGCCACCCCTGGATACCCAGCTGCCTACTTTCCTGCTGAGAGCTGTGCTAGCACACACAGCCCAGGGTTTCCCAAGCTGCCACCCTCCTCCTGCCGACCCTGGGGTGGCATGTCCCATTTCTTCTGGGACAGTGGCAACACCCTGCCCTTTGCCCCTGGCTGGTACTCCTTGCATCCACGCACCCGCCTCTGCCTTCCGTCCTCACGGGGTGTTGCTGGGCAGAGCTCAGCTGCAGGACATTGTTATGCTGCAATATATTAATGGCAGAACTCACTAACAACTACGCAGGGGGAATGGTGGTTTGAGGCTGCTGACTGCTGGCCAGGTCCAAGTGCTTTTCTTCTGCCTTTTATTATTCCTAATTCTCAGCCAAATCAATGTGATGCTGTCCACAGAGGCCTCTGCCATTCCTTCTACTTCTGCAACATGTTTAAAATGTTAACTTCCTTCCTAATAGAGAAATGCCCCCAAGTATACAGCCTTACATGTACAACTATTTATGGAGGAAGTTAAGTTCTCCGATTGTTTGGCTGCTTCAAGCCCAGGCTGCCAGCACCGCACCAGGCTGAGCAGCAGAACAATGCACAGCCCTTGTGTCCTTATGCACCAGGCAAGGCTTATCAGCCCCTGTAGGGGCTAATAAAGCAGCTTTCAAACTGAGTCAGTAGACTTAGGGCTTCTTATGCAAGATTTCTGTCTGGAAATATTTTCCTGAGAAATGTTTAAAATAGAGAAAGGAGCGTGACTTCAGAAAGCAAATCCACTTAAAGTGCTTTTTGAGTTGGTTGCTCCCCATCATGAGAACACTGTGATGGGGATGGTGGCTGCGAGCACTGTGCAGCGTTGGCCTTTCCTCTGAAATAGCTGGGAGGTGCACGTTTTCACTCACCCTATGCCCTGGCATTCTCATCTGCGTGGCTGCCGCATCCCGGGGCTTGTGCGAGGAGAGCCGAACGACCTCCCCCTTTGGCTGCACACAGGTCAACAATTCTGTTTATGTCACACAGAAGTGTTTTGGTTTGTTTAAAAAATATATGCAGTTCCTCTGGAAAGCATTCCTTCCTATGCTACCTCCAGCTGTCCCAAGGAGGAGCTTGGCCGCTCCTCTGCAGTCAAACACAACTGTTCATCTCTATCTCAGGTTAAAACAGCTCCTGAAGAGTAACTGGGGAACACTTGGAATTCTGTGCAGTTCATGAGCTCTGGCAGATGTGAGATGTTTAATTCTGATCTTGCTCCACCACTCCTGCAAATTCCAACACACAGAGTGAAGGCACAGGGAAAGAAATTCAAATCCAGAGAAAAATGGGTGTATCGTCTTAAGAAGAGAGCTCTGGTTACTCTGAATGCAAACACAAGCAGTAGGTAAGGTTGGAAGTAAGCACAGGAATGTCTAATGAGGCCCGTGCTTGCGGTATCTGTTAGGGGCAGGAAGCCGTGATTAGCTGCACACTGGAGCATTGTGTGGGTTTGTATAGGATCTGACTTCCCAGGTCATGAAATCAGATCCTGAGTTATTTTAAAAATGAGCTGCTATTTCAAATTATTTTTCAACTTCATGTTTGATATGTCAAGTCACATTTATTTGGGTAAGCTATGTTTCGCTCGGACACCCACAGCGCGGCCATCGCTGCATTCCTGGTGCTCGGTGGGGGTTCTGGCTGAGAGCAGGCACTGCCTTGGGGATGTTTGCACTGCCAGGCATCATCCTCAGGTACAAACACAACTTCATTTGGATTTTGGAAAGAGAGAGACTTATTCATGGCTGTGAATATATGTTTTTTTTTTTTAATTTAAAACCACTTTCAGCAGTTTATCAATCAGAAAAATAGATGAACCAAGAAAAATAGATGAACTTCACAGCATTTCCATGAGAACAAGCAGCAAGGGTATTTTTGACAAATACATGAGGTGAATTCCTGCATGAGACACTCCCAGGAATGCCCTGTCCTTGCTCTTCCAGTATGTGGTAAACAGATTTCAGTTTGGTTGTCTCCTCTGATTTCAGGATAGCAAAAAGGAAAAGCAGCCTTGCTCTTGGGCTGTTTACAGCCTGTGTGAAAAACAGAGCTTTAAATTCCAGATGCAAGTCTCCCTGAAACCCAAAGCAAGAGGAGCACTGTAATTTCTGGCAAAGCACTGTGTTTGCTAGATGGATGGCTGCTTTTGGCACCAGTTTCAGCTTCTGGATACATATATAATGCAGCAAGACATATATAAATACATATATAATGCAACAAGAACTCTGCACAGAAGAAAAATCATACTCTTTCAGACACGGAGAGATGAAAAAATACCCCAGACACAACTGCTACTACAAGCAACTGTTACCTAAATAGACTTCCAAATGATTCAAATTTCAATACAAATTCCACAACAAGTCATATTTTTCAGCACATTTCTAGAGATTTCTCTGCCTAAAGACATCCCTCTGTCCGATTCAGACCAAACTCTTGCTGCATACTCTCGTATTGCTGTCTTCCCTGGGCAACAGAGGTAGGAGGAAACAGAAGATGGAAAAACTCAAAACATGTTGTATCAAATGCCCCAGCCAGTATTTGTATAATGCAGAGCTCCTTTGCCTTCCCTATAGCTGCTGAATAAGGAAAATGCAATCCATGACGCAATCCATGTGATTCATGCTTTGACTTGAATGGCTTGTCTCGGTTTTGCTGGTTTTGCTTCGCTTGGTAGAGATCATGGTAACAAAAGGAGAGGCTTAATGACTACTTCATCAATCGAGAAGAAACACCTCTATTGTTTTTCAGAACCCAGTAAGCAGTGTAACGGGTGAAGAAACTGTGCGGAGTGTTTGGAAACCTTTGACGCAGCAGGCTGGGTGCTGCTCCCGGGTACCCGGCTGCGGTGCTGAGCCAGGAGCGGTGCTGCCAGCTGCGCGGCACTGCCATTTATGGTCACTTAGTCATGAAATCCCATCGAGTTACGGTGCCTGCGGCTTCTGAAAAAGCAAACCTTTAACTACTGTGAGCCTCAGCTGCTCTGTCTTTAGCATTACTGGCTGCGTGCTGGGTTAGCGGATGAGCTGCCCCGCAGGGCTGTGAGGATTAGCATCTGCACACTGGTTTGAATGTGCTACAATTTATTTTATGGCATTTGTTGTGCATGGCTTTTGTTTTAATGCACAATGCTGTCCTGTGTTTGGATAAGGCTATTATGTGCCAAAAAATTATAAATATTTAAAATCTCCTGATAAATTTCTAAAGCTACCCGGGTGCTATAGCACATGGCCCAGTTATCCTTTTTCCAGCCAGTGCCCTGACAATTCCCAAGTTCTGTCAGCCCCAGGGTATGAACCCTCTGTGTGCTGCAGTTTTGTCAGAAACCTGATGGAGGCATCTTGCTGGTTTTTCACCACACATTTCTGCTGAGACATGATGCATCTTCCAAGTCATTTGCATGGGGTTAGTTGTATTGTGGGGGAAAAAAATCATTGCTCTTCGTGTATTAGCAGCTCCACTGAAATCTCTAAAAGATGACCTTTCTAGTTGCACAAATCCTCAGAGAGGTGATAACTGAACCACGATCTGCCAATGGCAGAGAAAAGCCCTTCCATCTGTGAAGACTCAGCCTGAATGCTCAGCCATGGCTGATTCTGCTCTAAGAAAACTGTGTAGATTGTGTTGATATTAATTCTGATTCTTGTCCTCTTACAATCAAAGCAAGCTGTTGCCGAACAATGCGTCAAGCAGAGAGCATGTACAGCGTCCCAAATGGCCGGGATCTTTCATATATGGCCCATGACTTGGAAGAATCCAAGAACAAATCATCACATGAGACTGTGACAAGTTGATTACCCTGAAGCAGACCCGACTTCATTAGTCACCCCATCATGCGCTGCCTGTCCACTGATGTCAGCGGGGGCCTGCTCCCCACACCCTTCTGCTTTTGCAAGCCAGGCTTCAACAGACCTTTCCTCAAACAGCCAGAGTCAAGGCTGCCACTTACTTCTGCTATTAGTATGCTCCAAAAAGCTAATGGCAAATGTTCACTGTAGAGTCCCATGCTACAATCCCAGGGCCTCCGACGATATGGTAAATAATCTGTGCTGAGATTAAATTTTCATTAAGGATTTATCACAGATCCCAGCGAGAGCAGCAACAGACCTGTAAAGGCTGACCAACTTTTATTTACCTTTACAGTTTAAATTATGCTCCTAATTTTTTTTTGTTCCTGCCAACAAACCAACTCCCTGTAAATTCAGGGAGCCTAATGCCATATTCTGGGTTAAGAGATGTTCTGCAGTGTCTTTTTGCTAAAAACAGAGCATGCAGTAATTAATTGCCCTTGCAATTCATTCCATTTGTCAAGGCTGTATTTTCAAACACAGCATATATTCTGAGCAATTCCATGATAAAACTGAGAGTGTGTGGCAGTGGAAGCCCTGTGCTGCTGAATTAAACAGGGTCCTTTTAAACCCAGCCTTGCAATGAATGACCGTAGAGGAAGAGTATTTTTATAACAGTGGAAAAAATTCATTGCTGTGTTTTTGCAAGTGCTTAAGCAGAACCAAAAAAGCAATGACCGTGTTCTTCCTTCCTTATATCTGTATCTAGTGAACAAAGGAAGAGCGGGATGGAAAGATCCTTGTCATAGAAGACAAATCAAATGAAAAAAGTATCCACCCCAGACTGCAGTGTTGAAATCTCCCTCCCTTTCTGCCTATATACATACATCCACACAAACATCTACCTGTATAAATATACACATAAGGTATTTCTGCAAGGCATACATTAGTTCATTTGTAATAATATACAGTACCAAGACATTATTCCAGCAAGTACAGATTCATGGCTTAGCTTGTTTTTACTTCTCTCTCTCCTGATGAAACTTGAAACACAGGTTCACTTGTGCTAAAGTGTCTTCCAACTTCATTTCAAAGGAAATACCGTTTTTCAGGTTAAATGGGACCCCAAGAAGAGTTTGATCACAGAGCAATACAAGCGGACTCTCTCATCAGTGGATGAGGACAAGGCATTGATGCCCAGCACAGCAGTTGCTGCCACCAGTGGATATCACACTTGGGGCTTGACAGGTCCCAGACAGGGCGCCTCTCCTGATCTCAGACAGGCAGGCAGGTGATGGGTCCACACAGGGACTGCCTCTCTCCACTGCCTGTCAACCAGAAACACTGATCAGACCATAGCTGTGAGGGTCATCTGTGACCGGGAGGGAGGGAAACAAGATCTGTTCCTCAGAACAGAAATTATTTTGCTTTTTTTCATTCTCTTACCATAAAGCAGTCTTTGTTTCCCAATAATCATGAAAGCAACCAGGATGCAAAAGGCTAAATTCTGTTCAAAAGCCCTGTGATGTGCAGGGAAGAACAGCTGTGACTGGGCTGCTGCATCCAGACCACCAGTATCCCACCGACCCTGTGCTGTCCCAAGCAGCAACAGTCCTGACTGTGCCATCGCCCTTCTCCCAGGGCTGGCAGTATGAGCTGGGCTTGCATGTTTGTGTCAGAATTTTGCTGAGCACTTCACATCTTGTTTTGTGCCTTAGTGCTTCTGATGGGATGGATGGATGGATGGATGGATGGATGGATGGATGGATGGATGGATGGATGGATGGATGGATGGATGGAGTGGTGCAAAACCACTGAAAGAAACCACTGTTCCTGTGATATATTGTACAACAACATGTTGTGCACATGTTGTACATGTGCACAACATGTTGTTGCACAATGTATCATTGGGAAGAAAATTTTCTTTGCTGAATCTATGGAAAAAATCACCTTTATTGAAAATTTTAACTAAATACTTAAGTTAAAAATCGAGGTCCCGATAATAATTCTGCCTTTTTCCCATTTAGTGTCTACTCACTTCTTTTCTTATAGGAAAAAAATGTCTGAAGCTTCCAATTTCAGTGCGGCATGGGCACAAAATTATATTAAAGAGAGTGCGCATTATTAGGTGTGGGAGAGGAAAGGAACGGAAATTAAAATGTTATAAGCAATCAGTTAATCCGGATGTGGAATGGTTGCTAAGGAGTCCCAGCCCAGCCAAAGTCAATAAGCAATTAGCACCTATTAAAGATGAAGTATAGGATGATGGGAGAAAAACCCTTGAGAAAAGACCCATGTTTCCAGGCTGCTTTTCCCTGGGCTAGACCAGCCTGTGCTGACAGCAGAGAGCTGCTCATGGAGGCACAGCCTGCCCTGGCTGCGGTGTTTCTATGCCCTGTCACTGGTTTTGCTCTGTAAAAACAATCCCTCGGTTAAAGTAAGTTTTTATTTGAATCCTTCCTGCTGCTTGGCTCAGTAATTTGAGGAAAGGGCAGTGGCTGCTATTGAGATGCATGTCATGTATCTCGTGGCATGCCTGCCATGACATACATGTCAATATTTCAGTGTAGTCAATCTGATGTCCAATATCTGTGATAGTTTTAAAACAGGAGGCAATGCTGGCTGGGGAACAATGGAAGTTTAGGCATAACTCTCACTTTACCTCACCTTCATATTTTCTTCTTTCTTATTTTATTGTCAACAAATGAAACTAATAAAACTTACTCTGGGGGAAGGATCTGTTAGATCACTGGAGAGAAACCACAGTGTCACGCTTTAAGAGATGCATTAGAATAAAACCCTCAGAACAAAATAATTGGAAATTTGTATTCCAGTTTTAGCTGAGTGGCTATAGGAATATGATAAAATTAGACTTTATTGATTGTGTCTTAATGGATTTGTTTTCTCTGACAGAATCCTGCACCTTTCAGTGTGACAGCCTTGATGTAAATAGATACACACACACTTCGCTTGAATTGGTGGAGCAGCTCCTGGTAGCAAAGCCAAGACTGTAAGTGTGTGCAGGATCAGACCCCAAGGGGAGGGTAAGCGGGTGGGCACAGGCTTCCCTCAGGGCAGGGACACGGAGGGACACCTCACCACAGCTTTCACTGACCCAGTAAGTGTCATGAGATGTCTCGGCGGCCTGCACAAACCCAGCATGTAGCAACGGCAGCTGGAATAGTTCTGTTTACTCTACTGTCGTCAAATGAGTCAGCGGCAGTCACAATCTTGTAGGTCAGCAGGGAGTGGCGCGCCAGGAAATCAGTCACTAAAGTGGGGGAGAACCCCCAAGAATTCAAGCCTTAAGTGACTGCTTTTAGAAGTTTTTATTTTCTTCAGATGGCCCATAGAATCGTGTGTGTCGGCACAGAGGTTGCTGTCCTTTTGCAGCACCGCATCTCGTGCGAGCACCCTCGGCCTCTCCCGGCCCGGACTGTGCAGAATGGAATCCCCCCAGCCCAGAGCTCGAGCTCTGCCGACCCCGGCGTTGGGTCACCCACCCACGGCTGCCTCTACCCCGGCCGTCACCCGGCCGGCGGCCTGGCCTGTGCGGCCCGAGAGAGGCTGTGGTGGGGGTGCGCTCCTGCTCCCACTGCGGGGTTTGGTTGTGTCTGTGGGGCGGGGGGGCTGCACCCCGGCCGGGCAGTAGCGCCAGGCCAGCTGCGCTCCCGTCCGTGCCGCGGTGCCAGGGGGTCGCGCTCCCGCCCGTGCCCCGGTGCCGGGCGAGCAACGGTGCTCCGAGGCCGCGCCCAGGCCCCGCCCGGCGCCTCGGCCAGGTGAGGGGCGGCCCAGCGGGGGCCCCGTTCCGCCAGGGGCTTTTCCAACTCAGCCCAGCCCACAGCCCAGCCCTGCCCGGTACAGCGGGGCGCGGGAGGCTGATGCGGCCGAGGGCGTGCCGCTCCCGGCGGATAAAGCCGGGCGGCGGCGCGGGGCCGTGCAGAGCCGGGGAGCGGCGGCGCAGCGCGGAGCGGGCGGGCCGGGGCAGAGGGGGCGGCGGCAGCAGCAGCAGCAGGAGGAGCGGGCGCAGCATCCAGCAGCGGGGCGGCCGCGGAGCGCCGCACTCTCTCACTCCTTCACTGCCTTTCCCTCCCTCCCCGCAGGCGGGCGGGCGCGGCCGGGCGGGGCGCGGGCGGAGCGCGGCGGGCCGAGGAGGCGGAGCGGGGCCGGCCATGAGCACGCAGGCGCGGGGCCAGGGCGGGCGCAGAGCGGCCGATCCCGACGGCGAGATGCCGGCCACCGAGAAGGACCTGGCGGAGGACGCGCCGTGGAAGCGTATCCAGCAGAACACCTTCACCCGCTGGTGCAACGAGCACCTGCGGTGTGTCAACAAGCGCATCGGGAACCTGCAGCATGACCTGAGCGATGGGTTACGGCTGATCGCGCTGCTGGAGGTGCTAAGCCAGAAGCGCATGTACCGCAAGTACCACCAGCGGCCCACCTTCCGCCAGATGCAGCTGGAGAACGTCTCGGTGGCCCTCGAGTTCCTGGAGCGGGAGAGCATCAAGCTGGTCTCCATCGGTGAGTGCGTCTCGGGCGGACGGCTTTTGTTGTTTTCTCATTTTATTGTGCTTTTTCCTGCGCCGGACCTTTTCCTGGCGGAGCCGTGACGGGCTCAGGGCGGTGGGGGCTGCGGGCTGGGAAGCTGAGGGGTTGTTGCAGCTTCTGTCCTTGAAGAGCTGTGTTTGCCGTGGGGCTGCCCCACAGCCCGGCTGGCGTGGCTGGCAGTGCTGTGTGTGCCGTGGGGCTGCACAGCCCGGCTGCCGGAGCTGGCAGTGCGCTCCTGTGCTCGTCTGTGTCTCTCTTGGTCACTCCTTCATAGGTGAGGCTTTGCTTTCTGCTCTTTCCTGAAACCCAGTGCTGGAGCACGTTCTCTCCCTGTGCAGCCAGTTTCCCCATTCACTGACCCTTCCAGCAGCCCGGCAGGAGATGGGACTGGGGCGATGCCTGCCTTAGCGGGGCGTACCGGGGATCTGGCGGAGCGCTGGAGCCAGACTCTCACAGCTGTGCGGAGATAGCTGCTGCCGTAGGTAGTACTATAGGAGACTGAGGAGAGTTTTCTTGCTCACCACAGCCCAGTAGATGATGCCAGTGCTCAGATTAGCATCTATGCTTGCCTAAGCACAGTTGCAGCTTTTGAGCAGGATTGCACTTTCTCCTCAATCTTTCTGCTGCGGTAGGTTACGGTAGGAAATGTGCGAGGAACCCTACTGACCCCAGGCAAGGGGTGCTCTGAGGTACCGCCACCCTGGCTGGCATGAGATTTGCCTGTCCATGCCATACTGGAGCGTGTAATCGGTAGATAACTGGTGGCTTGCACAGGAAACGAAAGCTGCTGGCATGCACGTCAGATTTCAGATGATCCCTCAGGAATGCATGCGGTGACCGTTTTGGGAATAGCTCAGGTGTGGCCACGAAGTAGTCTGTAAAGCAGTAATTTGAATGCCTGAGAGATCTCTGGGAAGGAATTCGACTGCCTTCTCTAGCTCTTTGCCAGATAACTCTAACTACTGCCTCCTGATGAATCTGGCCTCGATGAATTGCACAGCTGAATTTGGGTGAGTGCAGCACTGCTCAGTTGTCTAAAACTCTTGGCCAAGGTGAAAGCTGTTTCCCTTCAAAGGATTCAGGAACAATAGCAAGAAAATAGAAACTTGTGCAGTTTGGGGGAGACCCATGGCTAGGTGGAGTAGCTGGGTACTCTACTAATGTGTCAAAGCAGCTTTGTCCAAGTAGAAGTGAGTACTGTTGTGTTCGGAGTGGCTGATTATCCTCCCAGGGCAGAACAGTGAACGTACTTGTAGCTGGGAATGGAGCTGATGCTAGTTATTTCCTTAGAGATGAATTCCCTTCTCAAACAGTGGGGTTCGAGTTGCAGCTGCTGAGCTTTTGCTAATATTGGAGCTCACCTTTCTGTGGCAGCTACCGGACTAGCTCCTTACAGCCACAACACAAACACCAGGCCAGCGCTCCTCTCTTGTTGTATTGTTTACTCTAGAAGAATGTTGCTGCTGCGACTGCCTTCCTATTTGTCTGTGGGACTTCCCGGTGGCTGTGGGTTTGGGAGATCAAGGTTAGTCCAGCCAGGTCTGGCTTCCAGTGACTTCCTTTCTAGAAACGCTGCTGCAGCGGCACAGCTCCCTTACAGGATCCGACTGCACTGTAGGGTGACTGTAATCATTTAAGACACATCTAATTGTTTTGCAGCTTACTTGCATTGTATTGGCTATTAAAAACAAACAAACAAACAAACCCCACCAAACAAACAAACAAAACCCCACAAAAAAAACCAAATAAAAACCAAACAACAAACAAACAAACAAAACCCCCCCAAAAACACAAACAAACCCTGAGAAAACTTGCAGCTTTGGCAGAATGGAATGACTGTGACGAGTAGTGCCTTAGTCATGTCCCAGCCTCTGCATGAAGGGATATACAGCCCCATCCATGCTGTGCCACTTGAGCTGGAGCCAGGAGGTAGCACAGGAGCTCTACTGTGCAGTCCTGGATAAACTGAACCAGTCCTGAAAAAACATCCTGAATGTCCTTTCCAAAAAAGATGTTCCAAGTGAGCCTTACAGTGCACCACTGGGTTGAAGGCTGAAGCCCTCAGCACTTCTCCTGCAGGCACGGCATCTGCTGGGATCACTACTCGCCCCTGCTGTGTTTCTCCCTGCAAGTTCTGAAGAATTTGGAGCTTTCTTTTTGTTTCCACTGGTTAGTCTCTTTTGTGTTGCTGAACAAACCCAGGACCATCGCAGGTCCTGGAGCTAAAGTGAAAAAAATAAACCAGTAAAGGTTTTAGGTGCAGAACTTTTATGATCATGTTGGTCTTTAGTGCCTGGGGTGTTTAGGGCCAGCTCTGAGCCAAATCAACTGGGAAAACCTGACAGCTGTGCTTGCTGGATTTCTGGCATTAATAATGCCATCAGACCTCTGCTAAGTGGATGCAGTGCCTGTTCCAGTTATTATTTAACTTCCAGGAACATTTTGGAAGCCATGTATTATGGCTCAGCTACTGGTGCTATACTACAACCACACTAAACCTTTTCAGTAGCAAGCTTTTGGCATTTAATGTTTGTCCATTTAAAATAAGTCTGCTTATACACAGAGAACTTATTTTAATTTACAGTGTTTGACCACAACCCTTTCTGGATGCATGTTAGCAGCCCAACCTCTTCTGCTTACCCTTGTTTAATATCTGCTCAGAGTCTTTTGGTAGTTTCAGGGAGCTTTTCTTCTAGGTGTGAAGTTCCTTCAGTGCAAGTTTGACTGCACGTGTGATGTACTGTAAAAAATGCCAGGAAGCACATGAGTGCTTTGTGCCATCCAGCAAGGATGGGACCGAACGCTCTGAAAAAATTGCTGTGGGGGCAGGTGACTTCATGGAATCTTGTGCTCAACATGAGGTGGCTGCTGTGCTGCTCAAGTGTTAACAAGTGTTAAGTCTAGCTTTTTTCCTTGTCTGCTAGACTGAGATAATTGCAGATTCCTGGGTGCTGAGTGGCATGTGGCATGACAGGCACTGAGAGTAGGATGCCAGGAATGCAGAGCACAAGGGCTTTGCTCTTGGCTGAAGGGGCTGATCGCTCTGCAGATTGCTTAGCAGAGAAGGGAGGGGGTGAAGCTTATTTGGCACTGAGCTTGTCCCTAGAAATCCTGATAACTGTCAGTAGGAGTCAACTGATTTATCTTAGAAACAGAGGAGTTGGGTGTCTGAAGCCTGGCAAGAGGTTTTGGGCTGTGACCTGCCAAGTTACCCCCAAGCTTGCAGGCTTGCAGGTGTGTCCTCTGATGCTGCTCAGTGCCTGTTGACAGTGTTCTCATGGCTACTGCTTGCCCAGCAGCCTCATGTCACTGGCAGAGGTGGGATGGCTGCCATGCTGCCTTGTTGGGTAAAACTGCAGTTTTGGGCTGCCAGAGTCAGACTGATTGAACTGAAAAATGTGGTTTCTCTGCCAGATTGCACTTTCACCAGGTAAGTGAGCTGATCTGGCTTGCCTTGCAACAGCAGGATGTCAAGTGGTGAAGCAAGTAAGTGGATGGGCAGTGGCAGGTCTGCTGCCTTGGCATTAGAATCTGGTGCTGGCCTGGGCTACAGCTGTGTGGTTTGTTTTCAGGTTTGTCTTTGTGGTGGTCCTGAGTCCCACGACAGTGCCTGCAGGGAGTTGAGTTATGCCAGGAAGGGGATGGAGGAGGAGACGATGGGGTTATAATCATGGTCTGTTGGTATTTGCCTTTTGGAGACTTTGGTGGTCTTGGCATGTCTCAGCTGCAGGAGTACTTCTGGAAGGGCTGTCTCTGACCAAGCCTAACCTGTGTATCGGGTGGGGTTTTGGTTAATGACTTGATGCACTCACTGTGGTCTATAGTGCAGACCTCCAGTGTGCACTAAAGGTGAAAATCTTGACTTGTGAGTCTGAATACCTTATGGAAATCTCATTTTAGGAAAGTGATTGGAAACCAACTTTCTTCCCTAGGCTGTTGATACACTAAAGGGTGACAAAACAAACTTTATATTTCTAGAGGAAAATGAGTGTCTCTTAAAACTTGGTGAATGTGTTGTCCTGTATCACCTAGAGCTAGGTTCTTGAAAACTGAAAAAAAGAAAAATGTTTTTTCAGCCTGTGTACATTTAGGAGCCCTTCTGTCTCACTCCATGTTCTATTAACATATGAGTTAGTCAAAATACACTTGCATTTTGTCTGTCGCCTATCTGTGACTTCCCTGGAGACTGTTTTCTGGAAAATATCCAGTGTCTTAAAAGCAGATTTCTGCTGCTTGGAAATGTGATGCTTAATCTTTCACCTTGAAAATAATTTTTGACAAGAGTCAAAAATTTTGACAAGGCTGGTAGTGGACATCACTGCTGGAGACTGGAGGTGGCTTCAGCTTCAGAGGCTGCTTGGTCTCCTCAGGACCTTCTGTTTCAGTTGACTGCTGGTCTAATGAAAAAGTGCCTTTGCCTGAACTATTAGTTCCAAGTTACAGGAAACTTTAAGGTAGCTTACACAGACTGTTCTTGCATTCTTTTACATATGAGCGGAAACTTGTAAAGTGATCAAACTCCAGTAAAATTACTTGGGACCGGTTAGACTAATGTGCTAAACAGCTTTTTATTTAAGGCACTGAAAGCTATGCCAGCTATTCAAGAAGGACTGAACTCTTAAGTGCTCCATATTCTAATGCCATGTCCTGTATTGACTTACATGGGGATGTTTAAATCTAAATGGGTTACGATAACTCTTTTCTAGCCTGCAACTGGAATCTAAGAAGGTGGTTAGCCTTGTGTGTGGCCGTGCTGCTATGTTGCCAGCATTGTTCTGTGTCTGCTCCAAGTAATGGGAAGTAAAACAATGGTTTCTGAATCCCCCAGGCTGCACAGGAATTCTGTTTTCTCTCTGCCCCTCAGAAACAGACTTTGATGTGCAGCTAGTTTGGGCCCTGAACAAGAGTCTGCTGAGTTTAGACCAGTAACACATGCTTAGCAAGCTCACCAGAGTGAGAGTGTGTATCAGGTAATGCTGGTGTGAACAAACCTCTGCTGTACTGTGACAGCAGGTCCCAGCCACCAGCATCAGTTGGATCTGTATTCCTTTACTGCCTGGCATGGTATTCAGCTCATAAATACGGCACCTGACCTATAAGTCATTGCAGTAAAAGAGCTCAGTGACCTGGGGTTTGGCTCTGTTAGGGCTTGGTGCAGTGTGCCTGAGGAACCTGTCACAGTAGCTCTTGCTTACAGAGTGTTAAGCCTGACTCTGGTGAGGTAGCCAGGCTTTCTGTAGAGAAACCTGCAGGTGCCTTGGGGATGTATGTGAGGATTGCAGTCTGCTTGGATGTGGCAAGAAGACAGAATCGGATATCAGACCAAGTGTGTCTCTTACAGAGGAAGGAAATGCTATGTGGCTGAATGTTAACTGTTAGGGAAAGAATCAAAAAAAAAAAAAAATAGATGTAGAAAAGGCTAGGGGAAGACACTGCCCACCCTTGTAAGGCGATCTGAGCAGTCTGTTACAGCCTTCAAGGTATGGTGGTGCTTTGTTTTGTTGCAGGTTGAATTAATGCTAATAGTGGTGGTGTTTGGGGAAATAAGCGTAACATTTTTCATGAAATACTGTATCTCTGAAACTTGTGCTAGCTGCTTCTGTATCTTTTCTTGACTGCTGTAGGGGGATGTGTGTGTGGTAGAGGTGGATACTCACCCACGGTCTTGAAACCCCCCACTGGGTGGGGTGAGTGGAGCTACTCTTGCATTTCCTAGGAGCTTGACCTCAGGTCCAGAGTTGTCAGGTGAGATCTGAGGTTTTGTGCAGTGGGCTGAGTGAGCTCTACCTGTTGATTTGGAAAAATGCGATGGAGCTCTAATGAGGTTTTTCCCCTAGGCCTTGCTTCTGGGGACTTGGTGCTGTTGTTTTGGTTTTTTTTCCCCACAAGGCAAAAGTTTTTGTAGCTTGCAATCTGCCTGTGTTCCTCCTGAGGAGGAACCATTGCTCTGTAATCTAATAGGGAGGACTTTCTTCAAGGTCATCATTAGGAGATAAATCTTAGTCCTGTACTCCAAAGCCTTGCAGTAAGTGTATGTTGTATCTTAACCATATGGTTCTCTAGACTCTGATGTGGTCACTAACCTGTCTGTTAGCATGGCTTTCTGTCTGTCCTGCAACCAGCTTTGGGTTTTAAAGGTGTCTACATAGTATCTGGTACATCATAGTGAGGATTGGATCTGCTGTGATGGGCTTTGGCTTCAGCTAATAGATTGCAATGCCTTGTGTAAGCACTACTGTGCTGTAAGCAGTTGAAGTCTAACATCTGTAGTCAGATGTATGCAATGTCTAGTTCCTACTCTGGTGGTTCATGGCAATGGTGATACAACCGCTGCAAGAATAAACCGGATTTTTTGTGTTAGTGAGAACAAGCGAGGCCACTTCAAACAGCAGCCAAATGAAGCTTTGCTCAAGTTCCTGAGGAAACAAGGGTTGCCTGACACATCCTCCCTTTTGCTGAGTAACCCAGCAGACGCTGCCCTGGGCTGCCTGAGGGTGGGCAGAGGGTGGAGCAGCTGAATCCCGTCTCCCCTGATGTGATGGTTTGGGGTTGCTTGGACGTCCCGCTGATACTGCCCATGAAAGAAGCCATGTCTCTCTAAACTGTCTGAAGAGTGGCCACACATAACAGCTGCAGTGTCTGGTTGCTAATGGAATGCTTCCCCTGAGTCAGAGAGGTGATGGTCCTCCTTCCTTACAACCCATAGAAGTAGGGAACTAATCTAATGGGAAGGAACCAATAAATACAGAAGGCAGTCTCTAACTTAAAAGCATAAATTCAGCAGTTACCTTCAGAGTTAATTTCTCTGGGTCACTGAAATATAGCAAGTTTTACTGATCAGGCTGGTAAGTTGGTAGTGGCAGAGCTTTGATCATCCAGGCTGGGGTCTTTCTTGCAAAGGACAAGCTGTTTTCATCTAACAGCAGCAGCAGGTTGCATGAACTCTCCTGCCAATGTTACCCAGTAACAGCACAAAAATCACTGTGGGCTGCAATGACATCATGGGCTGTGGCTCCTTCTCCCTTGCTTCAGGCCATGCCATAAATCATGACGCGTTTATTTGTCAGTGCATTGAATTGCTCCAGCATGAGCTGGCCAGGCTACGTGGCAGCACAGCTCCCAAATAATGGGTCCTCTGGGGGCGAGGTGGGCACAGGCTGCCGTGCTGACACCCAGGCTGCCTGCTGAGAAGGACAGATTGGGCAAGGGCTGTCTCAGCAGCACGTCCCAGTGTCGCCCAGGCGCGTTGCTGCGGGTGGTGCTGGCATGGCGTGGGTGCTGTGCTGAGCAGCCAGGCAGAGCTGTCAGCTGCCCTCTGCTCTCCCCACAATGCTGGGGTGGCTCTTGCTGCCTCCTGCTTGCCTGGGTGGGGTGCAGGCACTTGTGACACTGACCACATCCCTCTGCACGGCCGCTCTGCTGCGGAGCAGCAGCTGAAAGCAGTGGAGCCACCCTTCCTGCTAGCCCATGGCCAGTGCGCTTCCATCCGCTTTTTGGGCAGAAATTGGGGGTTTCAGCTCTCTGTGCTGAAACCTGTGCAATGAGCTCTGGGCTGAGCTATTAAAAGCTGCTCTGAAATGCCAAGTCCTGTGCTTTGCATGGGTGCTGTGAGCACATATGGACCTGGGGGCTGCCCCAGCCTGACCTGGGAGTAGGATGCTGGTGGCTGCTCTCCTCCATGGCCTGCAGCCCACGGCAATTTTAGGCTACCCTGTGTGCTTGTGGCTGCCTACTGTTTTTAATTAGTCTGTGGTTGCTCTTGTGAGGAGACAATGTATGTGTCTATTTCTGAGCCTATATGAAAGAGCACTCTTGTGGCTGGTGGGCCCAAAATCAGCTGTAGGTGGCAACTGGTGAGCTATGTTGTGTACACAGCTTTGAAAGTCTGCTCTGGAGCCCTGCAGCAGAAGGCACGGTGTACAGAGCTGTGCTGAGCAAACACTCGTGTGCATCTGAAGGTTATTCAAACACAGAAGAGGAAATACTGTTCCCCTTGGCTAGATACTAACATGCTCTATCTATGCTTCCTTTAATTGGTGTAATTAACTGTTTTGCATTCCATTTTCTCACAACAACATTGCAGTAGTAGGTACAGCTGTTTTAGTGGACATTCCATAGGCAAATACTGGCAAGCCAGGTCTTGGAACTAGTTTAGGTCTTGGTGCTAAAACACTAACAAGTACATCTTGAAGGTTAACTTTACCTTTTTGCAGATCCTCCCTTTGTTATAAGGTGAGTTATAGGAGTGTGTTCCCCTGGTCTTGGACTGCAGGAATGAAGAGCCTGAGCTGGGGTGTGTATGCAGGGTCCTGCAATTGTCTCTTCATCTTCCTTGCTGGGAACTGACAGTATAATAAATACACCTTGTATCTGTCATAGTGCGAGACACAAATCTTGGATTAATCTGTCTGCTTTTGATCTTTGTTACAGAGCAGGAAACGTTGGCTTGCTAAACAAAATTGGTGTCTAACTGTCCTTTTGATGGTGCAAGATATCAAGTGTTACTTCACCATCACAGCTAGACAGTGAATTTCTGCAGGGTTTCCTTTTCTCTGCAAGACTGTAAGTAATTGTGCCTGTCAGTTTCCCAAATAATCTGAAGCCCAGACACCTTTGAACCTGCTCCAGCACCTGGATGCTCCTGCAGAGCTACTGTTTGCTGGTGTCACTCTAGTTGTGGTGGCTCTCTGAGCAGTTGTTACTTGCTCAGACAGGGCTTGTTATCAAATTCCCTTGTGGGGGAAGAATTGGTGTCTGAGCAGACTTAACATACGGGCTGTGGGAAGACTGGGATGCTAATCATGTTGTTTCAGCTTTGTTCCGGCTGTTGATTAACGGTGTGGCTGCATGCAAATATCTGATAGCTCATGTAACTGCTGGAGCAAGATCAATGAACTAATTAAAAGTCAAATAGAAACAGCTTTAGTAGTCTCTGGGGATTGTTTCTTTTGGTGACTCTTTTAGGCATATGGTAAAAATGCTATGAAGAAGTAGAAAAACTAGGTTAGTGACTGCCAGGAAAATTTGTGGTGACACTTTAAGGGGCAGTTACTTCCAGTGCCCCAGCCCAAGCTCAGCAGTGCTGGACATTGTGCCTGTCATAAGTAAGGACATGTGGGCTTTTAAACTGGGACCATGGGATTCTCTATAGTGGTGCCATCTTAATGCTCTCCATGCTTTGTGATCATGTAGCCAGCCCTGTGCTATCTTGTGCTGGCTGAAGTGAGTTTGATGCTCTTAACAGAGGATGCAGCATATGTGCTGGACAGTTGAACAGCTACATCAAACATGGGTGGCCAAAGGGAGGAGGGTGACTTGTGACCATCCAGTGCAGCTGCTGCTGGAGAAGATCCTGGCTGGCAAAGCTTGGCTGCATGTTGATAAACATGCTCCTATAATAATAGTACTTCCCTGGCCTCACCTGAGTAAGAGCAAGGATTCCAGCTCCATCAAGTCACCAAAGACCAAGCAAGATGTCTACTCGAGAGGCCACAAAGTCAGGCTAGCCAGGAGTGCTGCAGATCCCTGTGGCCCTGAGCTGCAGTGCACCCCGGGGCTCCCCAGATCCACTCAGAAGCAGGCACAGCTGTCAGGTAGCCAGTTGTATTTTTTGCATCCAAAAAAGTTAGAAGAGCCTGAGATAGTCTTGCAGTGGTTCAGGTTCTCCCCAGAACCACGAGTGAAGAAGCCCTGACTGCATTCAGCTCACGGCCACTGTACAGCGAAGGCAGCTCAGCACTGCCCTTGGTGCTGTCACACCGGATGATCCGTGGCTGCTCAGTGAGCATTGCTGAGCATGCTAATGACTTGCAGACATCTGCAGTTATAGGGATAGGAGCATGTGGAACTTCTGGACAAGGGTATTGCAATGCCCTTGTCCCAGAGAATTAACCGCATTGCCATCAGGATCCTCACCTGAGTATATTCCTATGTCTTGATTTCTGAAAGGAAGCAGTTTGGAGCTGCTCTGTGAGAGTCATCTCATGGAGGTGGTTTGCTCTGCTGTGAAAGCACCATGAGCAGCAGGCTTCAATGAGGAGCTGCTAGTTCAGGCCCTGGAAACAGTGGAAATGTCTGGGGTTTCCTGGGTGGAAAGCTCTGCTGAACAACACTTGACTCAACTAGGGAAGCCCCCTGAAGTTACTGGCATAAAACCCTACTTCAACAAATCCACTTCAAATTTTGCTGTGGTTTTGTAGCCTAGCTCTGAATTCAGTGTTTAAGAGTGAAGAAATACTTCTTCTGATATAGATTAATAAGAAAACTATGTCCCTTTGAGAAGTTTTAATTGCAAAGAGAAAAAATGAACTGCTTCACACAAAGTGCTGCAGCTTTTGGTTGAAAGCACTGCCTCCTAAGGCAGAGGAAGCTCGAATATTTTAATTAACCAGTTTTATTACTTAAACATAGGCTTTAACAAGCTGCACAATATTTCTTACTCTACCTGTAAGAAAACTAACTCAGGCTACTGAAGCAGTACCTGAACAGCAAGGATTTTCAAGCTCAAATGTAGAAGCTGAAAGAAGCAGTCTTCATCTAGGAGCAAGATAAACACCTGTGGGGCTCTTGTTCTGTCTGGGTAGAGGTTATAGCATGCTAATAAACATTTTTCACTGTGAAATGGAGGAACTACTAACAAATGAGGTGGCCTAATGCTGCACCGAACCTGGTAGGCAATTGGAAGAGGTATGGGAGGTCAGGCAGAGCAGTGTAGCTGTGATGTTGCTGCAACTATTCCAACTCTAGAAAAATTGTCCCTAGGGTGAGTGCTTTATTTTTGTGTGTCGTGTTAAAAATGCGAAATACAATAGGCTTGCAGATGTGAACAATGTGAGACTGCAGATTAAAAATGAGATCTTGCAGCTGGTGAGGATTTGGGTAATTGCCTGCACCCCACTTGGTCAGCATGTGTGTGGTGGAGTGCTGTCCCTGAAGACTAGGGAGAGCTGCAAGCGTATGAAGTTTGGAAAGATTTGTGTGAAGCCTTTAGTTGGAAGATTTGAAGTCCAGCCTCTGGAGAGGAAAGGTGGTATCCCTCTGAGCACTGGCTAGTTTGGAAATGCTGTTAGCAGCCAGAGCCTGTTATGGCTGAGCAGCTCCCAACAAAGTTGGATTAGGCTGATGGTGTCAAATGAGCAGAGCTGCTTCTGCCCCTTGCTGGGAGCAACCTGTGAGTGGGAGAGGGGGAGGATGGCCACGGAGCAGAGCCCTTGCATGGCACAGGACCCACGGGGCAGGAGGGTAGCTCTAGTGGCTGGGGCCAGCTAGCCCATGGCAGCTGTGGTGAGACGAGGGGGTCCACTGGACTACTCAGGGCAGTGCAAAACCCCCACATTCAAAGCAAAGCTTTGCTGTGCAGTGACTGAGTGGGAGGAGGGTGTACATGGTCTCATGAACTTGCATTGCACAGCTGGGGCTAATGTGTGCTCAGGCTGTACCATTAATCCCATATGGTCCTCTTTAAGGTGCTTAGAGACCACCCGTGCAGACTGTGCCTCTGCAGATTCACCACCACTCTCCCGCTCATGAAAGCTCCTCTCAAAAGAGTTCTGTCTGATAGTGGCTGCCACCGTTGGATGAATTACCTGGGCCTCAAGCCAAGCGTCTATTCCTTATGTTAACGGCTTGTAGCTGAAACTGTATAAACACAGGGCTGTCGTGTGTGGGATGTTAAACACACAGGGCTGAAATCGCCACCGTGCAGGGGCCAGCCTTGTGTGATCTGCAGATGGAAGTGTGTTTACTGCTGGTTTGCATAAGTATACAGAACTGTTCAAACAACTTCCCTGTTTCCCCAGAAAGAGGTGAAAGCTTCCTCCTTTAAGAAGTGGCTGCATAACACTAAATATTTTTTTATTTAAGAATTTACATTCTAGGAAGAAAATTACCTCCTTCCTTCTTGCACAAAGATGGTCATGGTTTCCTGTGGAGGGAAGAATAGGTGTCTGTATATGAAAGCTCACGAAGGGTTAAATCTATCTGGCTTACACACAGAAACATTAAGACACCTTCACAGGGGTCAGAGAAAAGCAGCAGTGCTTTCCTGGCCCATACATGTGTTTGTAGTGACTGTGTCCTGAGCATCCTCACTTGGTGTGTGGCTGCAGAAAGCAGCCTGGATGTGCAGATGTGTCACCCCCTCCTGATGGGCCCTCACATGGCAGTGCTGTGGCAGTGGCTGGAGCTCGGAGGCAGGATGATGGCTGGTGTTAGTGAGTGCAGGGCTGCTTCTGGTGCTGTATGTTTGTGTTAGGAGGGTGTGCTGTGTCTGAATGTCAAAATGAACTGGTGAAATGGCTCAGATGTTGGAGGCATGTCTCTGAAGTGGCTGTTTCTATTTGCAGTGGGGCTACAATGGCACCTTGTCGTGGTTTAAACCCAGCCAGCAACTCCACTCTGTGCAGCCACTCGCTCCCCTCCAGTGGGATGGGGGAGAGAATTGGAAGAGAAGTGAGAAAACCTGTGTGTGAGATGAAGACAGTTTTAATAAGCAAAGCAAAACAAGGCATTCATTCACCACTTCCCTTGGGCAGGCAGGTGTTTAGCCATCCCCAGGAAAGCTGGGCTCCATCACATGTAATGGTTACTGGGGAAGACAGGCAACATCACTCCAAATATCCATCCCTTCCTTCTTCTGGCTTTGTGCTGAGCGTCACTCCATATGGTATGGGATATCTCTGGTGTTGGTGGGGGTCTACACTCCCCTCCCAGCTTCTTGTGCATCGCCAGCCAACTTGCTGCTGGGGTGAGAGGCAGAAAATGCCTTGACTGTGTGAGTGCTGCTCAGCAGTAACGAAAACATCCCTGTGTTATCAACACAGTTTTCAGCACAAATCCAAAACACATCCCCATACCAGCTACTGTGAAGAAAATTAACTCTAGCCCAGCCAAACCCAGCATAGCAGGTTAGCATTTAATTACTTTCCTGTTGCTTCTCAGGGAAGTGGTTGGACTGAGATAGCTGACTTGCTGATATATTCTAGAATAATTGTCATTAAGCTGCAGTGGGCTATGGAGCACCTGTAACATTGTACCTGGGTTTGTATGCTTCAAAACAAGCCTGCATAGAGCAGTGCTGTTAAGTGCTCAGAATCAGAGTCTATCAAAACTGAGACAAACCACAAATCTTTTGCATAGCTAAAGTAATTGGCAGGGTGCTTTCTGATGTGTTACCAACCCCAGACCACAAAGTGCAGTCCTATGTGCTTTGGTGCTGCAGTGTGGAGAGCTGTGCAGGGCAGCATGAATGGGGATTTCCTTTGAACAGCCCTGTGCACAGTGAATCACAGTCATTACCGCAATTCTGGTTTCAAATGGAAAATCTGAATCTTAGCGTCTGTTGCGGCCAAGGATTTCCCTAAACAGTAATCACTTCTGATAATTTCTAATGTGTTGGTTTTGGCTTCAGAAAGTCTGTCCATTGCAGCTTTTGTGCCTGGTGTCTGTTGAACAGAAGATGTTAGACAGCCCTATCTGAATGGGCTCATTTATCTGAGCAGGATTTTACATACTGTTTCATGTAACTATCTTGACCTACTCCCAGTGTGAGTAAACACACTGTTAGCAATACAGGGGTCACTCTGGTGTCTGGAAACCTCGGGATTATTCGTTGCTTCTTTGGTCTCAATGAGGCATCTTAACCCCCCCCTCCTCCAGCTGTATCTCTTGCAACTTTTTCGTCTCCAATACACTCTCATGGCTGAGGATGTACCTTCTCTTTGTCCTCTGCACCAAAGCTTGGTAACCTTCCTTTAGTAATGTGAGATACAGCAAAGCGCTAATGGCTTGTCACCTAATGCCTCTGCCAGCCCCTGGGAGGTCTTTGCAAGAACTAGACAGGTTTTTGACCTTGATGAGACCTGAAGTAACCTGTGAGATTTAGGATTACCTTAATCCTACAGAGGTGGTTACAGTACTCTCACGCTTCAGAGACAATTCGTGGCTTTGTTGTGTCATTTGCAGAATTCTGACTCTACAGTTGTTTTATCAGTTCAGCCTTGCTGATTGAGAGTTGGCTTTCTAGTTATGTAAGCACATGATGAGTTGTGAGGAGGTACTTCTTTGTTTGCATGCTAAATGAAATAACCTTGAGCTGATCAGACTCCTAGACAAGTATTTCATGCAAGGCTTAGACAATTCTGCATTTGACTAAAATTTTAATGTCTTATTTAAAGTGAAACTAGCTTGCTGTGAATTGACCAGTGGTGTTGCTGACTCAGGTGTAGCTGCCCACTCTGATGGGAAGGTGAAGCCTTCCTGTGCCATGGCAATAAATGTACTGACCCCTGGGGAGCACAGACCCTGTGGAGGATCATTCCCCTTTCACTCCTGTCTCATGCCCAGAGGAGGGAGGTGTAGTTTGCATTGAGTCACTTGGTTTCAAAAGCTGAGCCAAGTGTTTCTCAGCAGAGTGTGTCAAAGGCAGGAGTATGGCTTTCTTCCCCATCCCTCCATCATGTAACAGAAATCTATTCTCTGGCATGTTAGAGCCCCACTGCAGGGACTTTCCTTCCCGACCCATTCCTGGATGATTAATCAGCGCTTGAGTGCCTTGTGTTACCTTGTCCTCAGGACTTTCTGGAACTTCCCTTCTCCAGGCTCTGACCCTGGGGCTATGGGGGTATCTGTGTGGGTGCTGTCCTTCAGCCCTTCTTACAACCCCATCCCACTGTGCCAGGTGCTGTCTAGGGGCTTTCCCAATCCACCTGTTGTCCTAGAGATTGATGCAGTGGGTCTTGGCATGATGCCAGCCATGCTGTCCTCGAGGACGGGGGGCTTCTGCATCACCCTGAGCCCCTGGGGAGCAGGAATGTCCCACGTGGGCTCGGGCTCCCTTGGCACAGCAAAGCATGAAGGGCCTGCTGTCCTGCCACCCAGCTGCCACTCATTCCTTCCTGGAAATGTGGATCTTTGCCATCGAGGGGATTGAATGCCAACTGCTGGTTCAGTGCCGGGCGCTTCCACTGCCCGCCCCCGGCATAGGCAGGCGGGAGCCGCGGTGTCTCAGCCGCTCCTGGGGCCGGCAGCAGCATCGAGGGGCGTTGGGATGAGCTCAGCAGCGGGGAATGCGCTTTGCTGGGTGCAGGGACTGTGCTCGCAGGGCCCATTGTCGGTGGTTTTGGCAATGATGCCATGGCCGGTGTCGTGCCGAGGCAGGCCCGGAGCCCGCTGTGCCGCCGGCCGTGTGCGGGGCGGGAGCTGCAGGTGGGGTGCGGGGGTTCCCGGCAGTGCCTCCTGCCCCACTGCTGCTGGCACTCGAACCGAACCGGGTTTTGGGGTCAGTGTGGCGGTGGTGTGCTGGCAGGCTGCCCTGCCAAGCTGACGAGGGGCTGGCTGGCGGTGGACAAAGCAGCACTCATGGCAACTTGCTGCTGTACAAAGGCTGAACTCCTTCCTTTTTTTTTTTTCCCCCCCACTCCCAAAAAGAATCTCAAATAATCAGCGCAGCATTCCTGTGTGCCAGCTCGGCTGGGTATCTGTGCTGTGCTCCTACAGCTGTGAGTGGGGACCTGCTTGGCAGGGAGCAGCTGAGTCTGAAATAGTCAGTGTGAATGGCAGCTTTTATTCTTCTCTGTTGCATCCTTGCTCACTGCTAATCCCGTCCCAGCAGCACGCAGGCAGTGCAGAGCCCTCCTGGTGCCCACAGGGGAGATGATCCCTAGGACCACTCACAGCACTAGCACCTGCCTGCAGCTCGTCCTGAACATGAGAATAACGCATTTACCTTCCCATATCGTAACGTGGTATATGTCTCTTATGGCAGCAGAAACCTTAGGTGTGTTCAGAGTGAAAATATTAAGGAATTTGATCATAAGCCACCCACAGTTTGACTTTTTTCCCCGCCCACCCTAACAATTCCTAATTTTGAAATTCTTGACTTCTCTTTCCAGCCCCCCTTGGGTGATTTGAATTTCTCTTGGAGAAGCTGGGTTGGTTTCTGTTGCTGTTACATTGCTGGCTTAAACTTGCTTCATGTTATGCCTTTCTCTTCTGGACGTGAGACATGAGTGGTCTCTGGGTATCTATTAAGAAGTTGGGCAGAGTTATTTTAATCTGCATTTCACTTCTTTGAGCTCCTCTCTTTGATTATTTTTATTCTTTACTATATTAAAAGTCTGTATGATTTTCTTTTCTTGCCAAACCTACACTGAAAGGACTGGAGTTGAACTTATTTTTTCAGTTTTCAGTTCTCCCTTATGAGGTCCTTTGCAGAGGCCCAACATGCACCACTAGACAGTACAGAGTGATAGATGCAACAGTGGCCTGAAGTTCTCTGACATAACTGGTTAAATCCAGTTAAACTAAAAACTATTTTAGTAGTTTAAAAACCTCTGAATTGTAATGTTTAATGTTTCAGATCCTTAGATGTGTCTCGCAAAGGCTTTTTTTTTTTTTTTTTTTTTAATAACCAGACACCCTGGTAAGCATAGAGGAAAATGGTTTCCATCCCCTTGTAAAAAAATAAAACCCCCAGTTTTTTTTTCCATCCTCCTGTCTGTGCCCAGATCAGCACTCTGTTACTATTCTTACAGCCTTCCAGTGAAAAGTCATTCCTCCTCTGGAAAACCTACCTTGTAAAAAGCTTAGTGGGTCTCTAAATGTACATGGTGTATCACTTAGGCTTCCTGAATGTACACTCCCTCAGGTGACACAGTCCCTGAGCTTGTCAGTGAAGCTGAGTGCTGGCTGTGCCTTGGCAGGGGGCAGGAGCTGAGCTGGGAGTGGGTGAGCTGAAAGCCCATGGGTATTCAGGTAATCACAGGTAAGCTGGATGCTGAGGAACAACTCTCAGGAACCCACAGAACCGGCCCGAGTTCCGCCAGCCCGGTACCAGCCCTGGGCAGGAGGCTCAGCTGTGCTTCTGTGGGGTGAGAGCTGCACGTGGCTGTTCAACAAGCAATGGGCTGAGCCCTGGGGAGCTGGGAGGTGGACCTGGGCTTAAGGGTCACTGGAGGAAATGGTTGCAGTATGTTCTCAGAGCACAGAGGAACCCCTGTAATTGATTTAAAGACATATTATCCCTACAGAGGATGTCACTAATGTCTTTAGCAGGCACAGTAAGCCTATGAACACATACTGTATGCTTCAGCAAAGAATTTCTTTAGACAGCTTGCTCAGCTCCATCTCATCTGCATACTTCTGTTTGGCATGCAGGAGCCAGGCTTCTGAAGAGCTCTGTTCAATGTGGAGTTTTCTTTGTTCCAGAAGATTAAGCCATAATGAGTCCTTAATTTTTCATTCCCCTAACTGCTGTAGTTGTTTAATTACATATATAACTATATGTAAGGTGAGAATAATTAGAAGTAGGGAAATGCTCAGAGACTTAGACAGCAAGTTTTAAAATTCTCGCAGTCTCTACATAAATGATCCATAACTGAGATGAACTTTGTGTGCTATACAAAGTTCCTTCCATGTCTGGAAACAAGGAGTAAGGGCTGCTGGTGATACTGCTCCTTTGTTTTGTATTAAGAACAATGCATCTTGGGTTCTCCCCATAGAACAAAAATTAAAGTAAGGAAGACATAAAAATTCAAGAGGATGACCTCTTCCTGGGGAAGCTGGATGAAAAGATCAGTACTGGTTGTGGTTTAACTTCCACATGTGAAAATCAACAGGAAAGCTTCTGAAATGACTTTGCTGAGACAGTGAACAGGCTGTGTTGACTGCAGCCTCAGCCAAGAAACTATTTAAATAAAATTCACTACTCAGAAGTTGCTTTTTCAGTCCTTCATTTGTTTTGCAAGACTTCCACAGTCTGTATGACTAGCTCGACTTAGTAAGGAAGCTGTCTGCTTCAGTAGCTTATCTTGTTTCCACTAATTGTCCAACAGAGAATGACTTGCAGCTCTGCTGTAGGGCAGAGTTTAAGGAACATTACCATAGTTTGGGTAGTGCTTAATCTGAATGCAGAGCAGACTTGCACTTGAGCAAAATATACTAGTCACAAACTTGTTTGTAACACTGATTTTGGTTGGTGTTTTTTTGTTTGTTTGTGGTTTTTATTTTTTTTTTAGTTGTAGAATTATAGACCTAATAAAAGTCATATAATTCAAGCCGTGTCCTCCAGGTAGAGTTAAGGGATCTCTACTGGAATAAGTGAATGTACAAGCCTCAAACCGGTGCCAGGTTTCGGTTCTGGCACTTGCTCCTGGGGCAGCTGCAAGCACTAATGCAGAGGACCCCGCACTGGCAGTTTTCCGCTTGGTAGGTTGGGTTGGGAAGTTTTTTGTGGCCCAAGCCTTGAAAATGACACACATTTGTCTCAAAATGGTCACATTGCTGGCTCAGACCAGTCACGCTGCTGGCTGAAGCCATGGCACTTTAACATCTTTCTTTGTGCTTTGAGGAGTGTGATTTTCACAGTCCAAGTGTAACATATCGTATTAATACTTAGTATAGAGCAACAATTATAAATCAGTTTGAGCAGTTGAAACTTGGTTCCTTTTCAAAACTGAGACTGGTGGTATGTACTGCCGGTCTATAGAATTGCCATAATCCATTTTTTGGGCTGGTTGCCACTTAGTTAATAGGATAATAAAAGGGTAAGAATTACAATCTAGACTCAGAGGTGTGATGGGGGAAGAAAATGAGCTCTGGTTCAGTCTGTTTTCCTCTTTACCCTACCAGGCAGCCACTTAAATCCTAATAGCTGACTAGGAAGCAGGATACTTCTACATAAAACTTAATGTTGTAGGCTATATATAGGCCTTCTTTTTTTTTTTTTTTTTTTTAAGAAGACTGAGTGCTCACTGTTCAGTGCTGGTGTTGATTCTGCAGAACAGCTTAAGTTTGGCTGGCAGGTTTTCCCCAGCAGTCAGCATGTCGAGAAGTATCCTGACGGCAGGACCTCGGCAATGGGCTGACAGCAGCCCTTCCCTGCAGAGGCTTCTGCCTGCCTGCAGCTGAAAGGGGACTGTGTCTGGTGTGATGGCTGCTGCTATTTTGTTGACCTTGGATTGCCGTTGGGTGCTTTTAGAGGGGGAAGGCAAGTTGAAGCTAAAATGCACGTTGAACAGTGTAGGTGGGAATGAAAGTTTGTGTTAAATCCAAACTTGAGTGTTTGTGCTTTTTCTGCTTCTTGCTGGTTCAGCATGTCTAGCCATGAGGACTTGCAGACTGTCTTAAAGGGGTCACTTTCCAGCATTCAAAAAAAAAAAAAAGGCACAAAAAACCCTCCAAACCCTTCACCCACTGGCTCTTCTAGATGGCACCTTTAAAGTTGTCTGTTTCTGGTTGAGCCCAAGTCCTCCCAGTTACCGGTTTGAGGCGGGCAAGAGGTCCTGTAGCATGGGTTCCTGCTTCAGGCCTGGGCTTCCAGTTAAAAGGTGTTTTTAGAAAGCAGAAGTCCAGTGGCTGTCATCATGTATGAGTCAGCTGTGCAGGGACTTTGATCTCCAAAGCACACATCTCCTACCGGGAACAGGGGAACAGTGCGCTCTGGCACGCCTGTGAGTGCATCTTGCAGATGTTAACATAAGCACTGTGACGTGGATAAAGCAAATTAGGCAGATGACTACACTTTCTCCAAAAAAGGTTATATTGAAAATGTCTGCATTGATACTGTAAAGGGTAGGTTCAGCCCCATTAAATTATCTCGGTGGATGAGGTGTGACAGCTCGGTTCCTCTGAGCTCCGGGAAGGCGGGACCAGCAGCTCTCTCCTGCGGGGAGAGGGCTCCTTTAATCTGTGGAAACTCAGAGCAAACACACTCTCTGTTTCAGCTGAAAGCAGGCAGTTTGTTCCCATCCACCTAAAACAATGAAGCTGAAAGCCAAATGCAGTTGGGAGTGGTGGAGGTGAATTGTCAAGGGGCCGGGCTGTTGTCCTGTGGTTCTGAAACACTGACCCAAGTGTGCATCTCTATGTTGTAAATTTAGTATGAGCTTCAGAGGAGCAATTGAGAAACGTGGCTTTGAAGGCTCTATAAAGTATTGATTGTATGAGAAATAAGTCTGCTTAAAAGTAATTTTCCTTGTAGGAAAGCAGTGGTGCAAGTCTGCTTTTTTCAAATCCATTTTCCGGCCTGGAATGGCCAGAAAGTGTCTTGAAGTAAATGAGGAAATAGGGAGGAATTCAATGGAAAGCCAGTTGAGCTGGGGTACACAGCAATGCCTGCAGTAATGATTGTTGGTCTTAAGTGTCATTGGAAACATTTTTTTTCCACCTTGGCCATATTATGCTGGCAATGTGCACTCAGAGCTGTTGGGGGATGCCTGCAAATTTGGTTGTACTAAGAGTGTTCTCAGGGCCAGCTCTGTGCTCCCTGTGCAGGACCTGTGAACAGATCTGTGTCTTCCTGGATGTCACTTACATCTTAAAGCCCAAGAGACCTCGAGGAGAATGCACTGAATATTTTTAGTCAGTTAATGAAAAAGGCAGCACTAAAGCGGAAGCTTTTCTAGGGAAGGCTGAATGCTCAGGTGGAGCTGAGATTTTACAGCAGTGCTTAGAAGCCAAACCTGCTTTGAGCTGGACTTTGGTCTTCTCTTGAACGTGGAGGGTCCTTTTATATAGTGATAGAGATTGTGCTCCAGTGTTGAGCTGCTATTGAGGTCCCCTGTGGCTGGGAGCGGGGTGCCTGCGGGAAGGACATGTGGGCAGCTCTGCTGGATGCTGATAAGGTCTCCTGTCTTCCCCATGAGTTCTTCTCCCTTCCTTCTCCCCACCCCAAATGAAAGCAGACAAGCCCTCTTAAAAGCAGGCTTGGAAAAAATTACGTCATGAGATCCCTATGCCTGTCAGGAAGCCGGGAGGCTGTGAGAGCTTGCTAACTTGCTAACAAAGTGCAGTCGTGGCGATGGCACCAACCCCAGAGAGGAAGAGCCGTCCCATTCCTGCGGTGACCTTTTCCTGTCATCAGGGCAGCAGCCCTGTGCCCGGCCTCTCTGGAAGAGGCTGATGAGATGGGATATTCTTGCTGTCAGTGTGAAGCTGTTTTCTGTACAAGCTGCTTTTTCCCAGGTCAAGGACCACAGCCCAGCTGTGCCTATGGGGTGCTGGAGGAAGCTCTGAGCACGCAGCTGGTTGCTGCAGTGACCCCAGTGCATCCACACAGACATTATTTATGTGCTATAAATATAGAATCATAGAATCAGCCGGATTGGAAAAGACCTCTCAGATAATCAAGTCCAACCCTTGATCCACTACTGCTGTGGTTACCAGATGATGGCACTAAGTGCCACATCCAATCTCATCTTGAAAACCTCCAGGGATGGAGAATCCATCACTTCCCTGGGCAGCCCATTCCAATGCCTTTTTACCCTCTCTTTTAGAATTTCTTCCTAAAATCTAACCTAAACCTCCCCTGGCAGAGCTTAAGACTGTACCCTCTTGTCTTACTGATAGCTGCCTGGGAGAAGAGACCAATCCCCACCTGGCTGCAACCTCCTTTCAGGTAGTTGAAGTGAGGCATTCTTTATCTCCAGTAGTGTGTGTGTAGCATTGTGCTCAAGGTGGTTCTGTCCTGCTGGCTTTCCTCCCTAGAAATGTTGGATAGCTTTCCGAAATGTTTGCTTGTAGCATACTAAGTTATCCCTGTGTCCCTCTGGTAAAAATGCTGATGTCAATATAAATCTGCAACCAAAGCTTGGAGGCGTTTCTGGTGCAGGGATGTGATGGCCAGCTATGCTCCAGCACCACAGTGTGCCAGGGGCTGGGATGGAGGGGCTGTAGGCACAGGGAGCGGGTGGGCAGTGGGGCCTTGCTCCAACAGTCTGGTGTGAGGGAGCATCTTATCACCAGTTTACAGTTTGCAGCTCAGCTGGAAAGGGAACGGAAATGGGTGACAACAGGGACTGTTTAGTTGTCACTAGGAGACACTGCTTACGTGATGTAGACTTTTACCTTGGAACGTGTAATTAAAACTCAGCAGGGCTTAATCACCTCATAGCTATCTATTGTGTATCTCGAACTGGATGTGCAATCAGCAGTCAGTAGGCAAGTGGCAGACACTTACCATAATCCTGTAAGATTAGTGGATTTTTTTACCATCGGTTTTGACTACGACTAAAATCGGAATAGAAACCAGACAATAACTATCCAGTAAGTCCAATCACCATGCAAGGTCTGAAGTTACAGTATTATCTGTTCAGGACATACTGCTCTGTTGTGAAACCATGTAAACATTAACTGCATTGCCTGAGCATTGGGTTAAAGGCAACATGCTGGTGCGTACTGTTCTTGGTCACTATTCTGTATAATCGCTTGTTTTGAAAGTCAGTAGATCTTTTTGTATTGATAAGGTGGTACTGGGTTGTTCCTGTGATCTCTGTACCTGAAGAGGAGCGGGTAAGACATGCCCAGTGAGTGTTGGGCACTGGGAGGACTCTGCCTGTTAGCACTCTGGATTTGAACTGGAGAGTGCAATCCCACTACCGAACACTTCTGCTTTTCTAGTTACGACTCTTGAAATAGCCCTGTACAATTATTGTGGTGGCATGAGAGGGAGTTTATACAGCTGTAGTTGTCTTTACTCCAGCATCTGCTCCAGGAGCTGGAGAACAGTCAAAAGCTGCCAGGTCACTTTTAACTTCCGTTGACTAATAAGGGATTTCTATAACAATTTTCTCTGAAGTGGAGGAAAGAAGGAAAAATGCTGTGCTATAACGTGCTACTGTGAGTGGAAGGAACTGTCAGGCTGAGAGCATCCCAAAACATTGCCGAAGAGTTCTGGTTTGGGTGAAAACTTGCAAAAACTGGAGCCATTGCAAGTGTAATACAACCTGAATAGCAACTACAAGCTCAAAGGGAGGCAGGGCATCCATTCTGACTCATTAAAGCCAAAGTAATTTACACAACTATTTGAAAAACTGTAGTAGTCACTTCATAAGGCCAGACTGATGCAGAAAAGTATCCTGCCCCTGCAGACAACTGCTTACTGATCTTGATACCCCGCAGCCTTAAACTTAGCCTCCACGGTGTGTCTTACGGCAGAGCTGCAGCACGGCCACTGTGGTGATAAATTTTTGCTAGGCTCGAGTGTGACATGGAGAAGCCAGAGCTGGCTTTTGATTTCTGTAACTCTGCATTTGTAGCATGAATGGATGACTTCTTGTACAGGCAGGAAAGTGATGGTGCAAAGGATCCTCTGTGGGCCTCCACTGCCCGCTTTTGCTGATTGTGCACAGGTCTTGAGATATCCGGACTTTGTTCTAATTCCAAACTCTGTCTTTGCTTGGCTTTGTTGTATAACGCTTTTTTTTCTACCATTTTAAATGCAAATTGTTAATATGTGTGGAGAGACATGTTTCCGTATATAAATGCTGTTTCCTAAATGATGCTTTCAGGTATGCCCTGGGCTGTTTCACCCTGTTGGGGTGATCTTGTGAACTCCATCACATGCTGTTTGGCCTTTTTCATAAGAGACAAATGCTATTGGAAAATACCAGGCGGTACTTACCATCCAAATCCAAAATACTGGAGATTTTAAACTGCCTGTTCTTCTAAGCTAAGACCGTAAAGCTGAAGGGCAAGTCATACCACCCTTGGAGAGCACTGATCTCTCAAGACAGCTGAAGAGCACTGAGTCCTTTGACTCTTCTCTTTCCTCCCTGTCTCATCTAATGCAGTGTGTGAAGAATGGTGTCTCTGCCTGAACAAATGCCTGCAACTGCCTGGGTCAGTTCTCTGGTCCTTGATTATTTGGGCATGGGTGCAGGCACACCGTTATAAAAACACACCTCTTTCCTTTAGGATAGCAAATAATCAGTTGTATGTCTTTGTTTTTCAGATAGTAAAGCCATAGTTGATGGAAATTTGAAGTTGATCCTTGGCCTGATATGGACCCTTATCCTGCACTACTCCATTTCTATGCCAGTGTGGGAGGATGAAGGTGATGATGATGCAAAGAAGCAGACCCCTAAGCAGAGGCTGCTGGGCTGGATCCAGAACAAAATTCCCTACTTGCCAATCACAAACTTCAATCAAAACTGGCAGGATGGCAAAGCACTGGGGGCTCTTGTTGACAGCTGCGCTCCAGGTAAGTCCTTTGCTCTGCTGGTCAGTGTTTTCCTTACTTGCTGTCCTTGTGGCTGCTCTTACGGGAGGACATTTTTACTGCTGAGCGGGAGACACGAATGAGGCTTTTAAGAAAACTCAAGTCCAAAGTGACCATCTGTAGGAAGCAGCAAGTTGTAAACGACTTGGCCAAGAGAAATTCTGGCCTGCAGCAGAATGTGTGATTGCATTATGGGAGGCGCCACATCTGAGCTTTGCTGGGTGCAGGGGACAAAGGCACAAATGCTGGCTCCTAAATGGAAGAAAGGCTTGTTCCCACGGCAAGTGCCAACAACCTTTCAACTTCAGAGTGCAGTGGGAGGCTTCATGTGTTCTGAAATAGGATTGCAGAGGGAGCATGGAGCAGGCAGAAGCTGCACACTACCTGAAACTTTAGTGTTTAGCAAGCTGAGGCTGAGCTGCTTAAGGCAAATAATGTGATGTAGTGTGAAATAGGCAGTTTCCTCACCTTCTTGTAAAACAGCCTTGCTAGTGGGATTGCTGGTGCTCATCTAATGCAGTCTGGGACTCTGTGGCAAGCGGTTGAAATTTGCTACCAAATTTGCTGCAGGAGAGCCAGCAAAACATAAAAGATGCCTAGATGTATTTGTACTAAATTTAGAGTGGTGTCTTGCACAGGTTGCCCAGAGAGGTGGTAGATGTCCCGTCCCTGGAGACGTTCAAGGTCCGGTTGGACAGGCCGCTGTTGAAGCATTGCTGTTTGTTGCATGAGGGTTGATCTAGATGACCTTTAAAGGTTCCTTCCAGCCTAAACCATTCTATGACTCTGTGCTGATTGTTGTCTCAGAGGTGTTTCAGTGAGCAGCATATGCTTGTCTTGTTTCAGTTACTTCTGCAAAGCTCTGAATGTCTGTAGTACTGTCGACAGTATTACACTGTCTACATGATGGTGTAATACAAGTGGCTGTGGAGTTCGTACTTGGTTTTCTTCAGCTAGGGAAGCTCCTTTGCAGATAACATCTAACGAATGAAATGTGCTTGCAGGCTTGTGCCCTGACTGGGAGACCTGGGACCCAAAGAAACCCGTTGACAATGCTCGGGAAGCCATGCAGCAGGCAGATGACTGGCTGGGTGTGCCACAGGTAAGACCACCAAGACATGGGCTGCATGCCGGAGCACATAGATGGCTTTGTCCTTGTGACTGGCTTGAGTTTAAATTGAGGAAAGCACGTGAGGCTGCTTGGACACTTCAGAAAGTTACAGTTAAGTCTTGAAATTGCTTGAGGAAAGGGCAAACTGTAATGAAACACACTATTGCATTTCAGAGCTCTGGCTCTAAGATTTTGTGTAGGTGTCTCTGCTGAGGACAGCTGCTGTTGCAACATGCAGTGCAGGGGGAAAGTGCCCGTGTGTTGGTGCCTGCTCTTCTAGTCTATGGAGTGAATTTGTTTTGAATTCCACAGAAGAAAAACTTACTGTCTTAGGAAATCACCTGCACAGATGATGTTCAAACAGAGAACAATGCATTTACAAACTGGATTATTTTCACGCTGATGAAGTTGGACAGAATTGCTGAAGTCTCTGAAGCTGTCAGAGCAGCTTGTGTTGTAGAAGCAAGTGAAGAGACTGATCACAAGTTTTACTCTGCAAGCACTCCGGTTCAGAGCTGTAGCATACAGGATTATGAATTATTAATTTTTTCAGTATCAATTATCCCCATGTCATTTTTCAAGGGGAACATAACTACCAGTGTCTTGCCTTGATACCAGTAAGCTGGTTGCAGTCTCATGAGAACCCCTAAAAAAAGCCCCCAAGCCACACTGGGACTATAACAAGCTTCTTGATTTTCTTGCCATGAGATAATAAAGGATGTTGTGTGTATCAAAGGGAAAGTAAATGTAAGAAATCGCATTAGCATGTGGGAGTTTTGAAATCTCAGACTGCGTCATAGCTCTGTTTCTGTGTTGACATGCAGTAACCAAGCAATGGTACAATATACTTAATTGCACTGTCTTTCAGGTTATTACCCCTGAAGAAATTATCCACCCTGATGTGGATGAGCACTCTGTGATGACTTACCTGTCCCAGTTCCCCAAGGCCAAGCTGAAACCAGGAGCTCCTTTAAAACCCAAACTGAATCCAAAGAAAGCAAGGGCTTATGGCAGAGGTAAGGACTTGGTGAGCTGAAGCTGTATGGAGCATGTAACTCTTCAGAAAGCTGGGTGGGGTTTTCTGCTTATGTTGAACTTCAGACCTACTGTAACTGACTTCAAAGTTTCACTTGTATATTCTTGGTGTGGTGCCTGGTTTCATAAATATATGGATATAGTCCAAAAGACACTCCTAGTTCTAACATGTAAATTCCCCAGAGTCTCTGAACCTGTTCTGCAAGCTGCCAGCCTCCCATCCACAGCTGGAAGAAGTAGCATGATATGGGGCTAAAACAACCTTGGTGTGAAATTCAAGCTCTCAGTATTGCTGCTGCCTGTCGATGATCTAACAGTGAATATTTCTCATGATAAAGCACTCCTTTAAAGAGAAAAACCTCATCACTTCTGTGTCTTTCTTATCCTAGCACTTATCCTACTTGGGGTTTATGTCCTTTGTTGGTGCCTTCCACAGCAAACCACAATACACAGAAACATTTTTCAGGCCCCAGATGTGTAAATGACTGATCAACCTGCCTCAATTTGTCAAGTCTGGCTTTAGTCGTGTTCTTATTCTTTCAAAAACTGGAATTACTCTATTGTACTCATGCATGCGATGCTATGGAGCCATTGTAATGGAAATTATGAAGGGTGAGTGGCTCTTCTTGAAAGATTGATGTTTTTTCTGAAGTTAATTGCCAAAACAGAGTCATGAAATATAATTGACCGTTCTGACTGCTACCATATGTCAGCAGTGAAAGGTGACTCAGGAAGCAAGGGGCTCTACCAAGCTGGGCAGGGTCTTTGGGCAGATGAGGAAAAGGTTTTCATGCTTCTAGAAAAAGGTGACTGTCAAGTGTGAAGTGGGTCAGTCTTAGCTGTTTTTATTACCATTTTTCCATATAAGTTGCTCACAACCTCCCAGTATGAGCCTTAGCTGTAGCACAGCCCCCTGAACGCTGCAATGGTTTGGTTTGCACCGAGGGCAGCTGTGCGTAGACCTGATGTGAAATGAGCCTGCAGAGGGGAGGTACAGTCACACAGGTCATCAGTGGGGCACTGTGAGCTCTCACTTAACCAGCCAAAGCAGACCTCTGATAAGAGAGTAAAATCTAGAAGATGAAATGTTGTCCAAGAAAGTGTTGTGACTAATGCTGTCCTGGCTGAAGCTTTCTTCAGAGGATAAGCAATCCTCCTGGTGCTCACAGAAGGAGGGATACATAACTTGAATACCGTACCCTAGTGCTTGTGGGGTGGACTGAAGATATGCAGAGTGAATTTATAGCTGTTTAATCTACAAGACTTCATAAGACTGAAGAGCGAAGTTATAGCCGTTGAGGCTAGATGATAATCTAGGGCTTAGTTTGAGAGATTGAATATGTCAATTGTTAACACCTTATCAGAATGCTCAGATTTCCTAGTAAAAACATGATCTTCCTTGCATTGCTCTCAAGTTATTGTTTTCTGAAGATAAACAAGTTCAGGAATTCTGTTGTTCACAACCACTTCCTTTATAATCTATCAGACGTTGCACTTTCCACTAATTGTGCTATGGAGCTGTAGTGCCCACGGTTTTATGAATAAGCCAAGGAGCAATTCCCTTGGACGGAAGGGTATATGTGTTTGGGCTAGTCTGGAACCAGTAATTTTGGGAAGTTCTTCCACCCACTCAGTCTGACACCACCATGACAGATGTCATGACCTGGGACTATGGGAGATGATGAAACCCTGCTGGTAAATGCGTGCTGTAGCAGGCCCTGTGCTGAGGGATAAGGAAACTGATTAAAATTAAGTGGAAGCCTCACTGAATAGCAGGATTTTCATGGTTTAAAGAAGTTCCTACATGCCATTTGCAGTGTTCACTCCGACAAAGTAGTCTGAGCAGCTTTCAAAGAATAGTAAATCTGAGCAGTGTCTACTATTGGGTTCTGAAAATGGAGTAAGATGGGACAGTATAGGTAAAAATTGTCTTGTTTAAGAACCCTTGGTTCTAGGGTAATGCCTTTACCAAAAGGCTTCCCATAATTTCTTTCCTGCCTCCCTAGTCTCCCTTCCTGTGGTGCGGCACATTTCAGCGTTTAGCTGTGTGAAGTAGAGCAACTCCTGAGGAGCAGCTAATGCAGATACCCCACTTGCTGTAGGCGTCAGACGGGCACTTGCCAGCAGTGGGGGTGACCCTCTGTATGTGCCAGGGTAACTTGCTTTCACCTGAATCCAGATACCAGCCAGGTTCCTGACTCTGTCAGAGATCCTAAGATGAGTTGAGTGCCAATGATTCAACCAATTTTTAAAAATGCTTGTATGGTAAGAGTAGACCTTTTTGTGAGCATGATGCTCTGGGCAATGGGGAAGCTGGTGCTGGGGGCTAGCATGGGAAAATGGGTTGCACAGCTTTTTGGTAGCCTCTAAACTGTCTTTTGAGTTTTGTGGCAACAGCTAATGTGCTGTTCTTTGTCTTTCTCCCAGGGATTGAGCCTCATGGGAACATGGTGAAGCAGCCTGCCATCTTCACAGTGGACACCATCAGTGCTGGGCAGGGTGACCTGATGGTTTTCATAGAGGATCCTGAAGGAAACAGAGAGGAGGTATGTATGTTAATTGTTTTGTATGGAAAAATAAAGTTGACGTGCATGCTGAAGTTTTTGCAGTAACCTTCATCTTTCACAAGTGAGGTTCTAACAGATAAGTCATCTAAAAAGAAGTTACGAAATACAATACACCAAAAGTGCAAGAAGCCTCAAACCTTTCCTAATTGCCTAACTGGATGAACTTGGAAAAAAAGTCACTATCTGCAACTAAGCAACGCAACTCCAGTGTCCAGTAGTTGCAGTACTTTAGCTTGACTGGCCAAGTACACTCTGACCTGCTTTTAGATAACACACATCACTAAATCACTGTCTGCCCTTACTCATTCTGCAAGAATGGCTAAAGCAGCTATTTAGGTGCCATGAATCATTTTGAGTTAAAATGCTGGTTTTAATGTTTATAGAAATTCTCATCCAAATGCTCCACTTGATCATGTTACAACATTCCAGAAAAATACAGCTGTACATTGGACTTAACGTCTCCTCAGTTTTGGCCTGCCTCAGCAGAGCAATTAACAGCGAGGGAAAGGGCTGGGGTGGGGAGAAGGTGCCTTGCTTCCTTTCATGTAAAGACAAAGTGGGGTGTTTTTCTATGTGAGAAGAGGAGGTAGCAAGGATCCCTGTTCCCACAGCAACAAGTCTCTAACACTGCTGACTCTGGAAATAGTTTGCAGTATCAAGTGCTACTCAGAAAAGTGTTCAGCTGGCGTGTGTAGGCACAGCTCAGTGATGGATGTGTTTTCTCTCCTAGGCGAAGATAACACCGTCCAGTGACAAAAACAAGACCTATTCAGTCCAGTATGTTCCAAGGGTTACTGGACCTCACAAGGTGGGTTGTGTATCAATAATTGGTGTTCTGTATTGCTAAAGACACTGCTCTGCTGGTTGTTAATGTGAGCCCCTGAGGGCTGCCTGTTCACTAACAGCAAATAGCCACTCTAGGCATCCTGAAGAAAAGGAAAACTGGTGTGGCCTTAATTCTCCATCTGGGCTTTTGGGCTGCTCCCTTCTCAAAGGGGAAGTGTGTGTTGGGAGAAAGTGCATGTGTGACCCTGGCTCTCTTCTCACATGTGGTCACTTCATGCAACTCATGAAGCCAGTTTTGTGTGTTGTCACAGAGAGCCAGATGAAAATACCAGGTTGTTTCTTTGCTGATGGTACTGTGCACTGTAAGGGTTTTGCAGAGAAGGTTCCCCATGCAACTCTGTCCCCAGATGCCCATAGAAGCAGGTTTATGATTGGTGATTTTGTTGCTTTGACAGTTGCCAGAGTGGCTGGTCCCCACAGCTGGCCTGAAAAAATAAATGGAACTTCAGCTTCCACTTCATTGCTGGGTGAAAATCTGCTAGTTATTGGCACATCCCAATTCAAGTATCCCCACAGGTGTGACTGACTCCATGAGTAGCACTTTAAGGAGGTGGCCAGCATGTACACTGTATGGACAGGAGGAAGGCTGTGGAGTCGATGGTCTCTCACCTCTGAGGCAAAGACTCCCTGTGCCAGGAATGCAGGTGTTTGACCCTGCACTTGGTTTCACGGTGCTGATGCTGAGCTCTGCCTCTGCCCAGTGGGTCTGAGCTGATACTCTTCTGTCTGTAGGTTTTAGTCCTGTTTGCTGGGCAGCACATCTCGAAGAGCCCGTTTGAAGTGAATGTTGACAAAGCCCAGGGAGATGCAAGCAAAGTGACAGCAAAGGGACCGGGACTGGAGGCAACAGGGAACATTGCCAACAAGCCTACCTACTTTGACCTCTATACAGCAGGTAAGCAGGATGAAGGAGGATGGAAATCCTTCAGTTTCCTCAAATGTCAGAACCTAAGGCCTTGGAGAAATAAAAAAACTGAAAAGTGGATGAGGATTTGTAGCATCATCTAGTTCAGAGGTGAAATAACATCCAGGCAGCTCTGAAAGTTCAACTGTGTATGAAATGTTTGACGTGTGGAGCTGAGCTGGGGCAGGAGGGGGCTAAGCCTTACCCAGAAATTTGCCATGAATTTGCTAGATGGCAGCAAGCAAGTTCCTGTCTGGTTTCTTCCCTCAACTCATTTTAAACAGGAATGTGACAGGTTGGACATAAATGTGAAAGATAAACTGTGAGCAAACTGTAAAAGCACAGCGTGTTCTGTATTTAGCTCTACAGAAAGAACCTGCTTCAGTGCTACTTCGAGTTCAAACTTCAATGACTAACTGGTGTCAACCTCTATTGTAATTATTAGAGGGCTACTATCTTCATTAGGGCATCTCCATCACATTACTTGCCGTCTGCTATTAGGCCAATGCCATAGCCTAGAGGAATGAGTCAATAAGATGCTACAAATGCTAATTCATTTAGAACAATGTGAAACTACTTAGGGCAGTTACTTGTAGCATTTAAACACCGAAATACGCTGAGTAGCATATTTTACATTGCCTTCTGCCTGAGGGAGCTTAGGAATAAAATTAAATGCGTTATAGTGAGGGGAAGTATTATGTTCAGCCTCTAATTGGGAGAGGGAGTGGTCTGAATCATGTAAAGACTTGTCTGGCCTCTGAAAGTGTATAGAAAACTGTTTTATGATGAGTTGAGAAGAGCAGGTGTCTGGAAAAAAGTGAATATGTCCTGCAGAGAAGGATCCTTGTCCAGGCCAACGTGCGCATAGTCCAGTCTCTTAATCTAAACCCTTTCAAAGTTTGAGAGATTGACCTGACTGTGAGCTGACCTGTGATAGAGATGTTACAGTGTGGTAGCCATAGGATAACCAGGCAGTATGTATATTCAGTACCATAATACTGTTGTGAAACCCTGTGGCTGGAGCAGCAGAGCACTTGTCAGTCTGGCTTCGTGGAGATGCCACCATCCTGTCTTGCCCCCTCCCCTCTGGAATGTTTGGTTGCTGTTGGCAAAAGCTGAACATAGAGGCTGAGCCTAGAGATGGCTGCAGAGCGTGGCTGGCGGAGCCCAGACAGCTGGCAGTGGTCCAAAACACAGTGCCTGTTGCTGTGGGGAAACCGAGGCTCAGGTGGTCTTGTTTTGTTTGCAGGTGCCGGTGTGGGTGATGTGAATGTGGAAGTGGAGGATCCTCAAGGGAGAAGCCTTGCTGAAGTTGTAGTAGAAGACAAAGGCAACCAAGTCTACCGTTGCACCTACAAACCTGTTCAAGCTGGTCCTCACATTGTCAAAGTGACTTTTGCCGGGGAGGCAATTCCCAAAACTCCTTGCACTGTTCTCATTGGAGAGGGTATGTTTTTTAAAAAAGCATTTAAATGTAGATGGCCACTTTTCTCCTTGGATGTGATCACAGGATGTGCTTGAATCTTGCCTTTACGTTCTCTGTACCTTTCAACATCTTGGTCCTGGTTCAGTGGGTCACGGGGTATTTGCAGGGTAAACCAATGCTCTCTAACAGTAATATGGCTTTTGTTGCTAGTTTCCTTTCTGCTTAGACTTCCAAATGTTAAGCTGCCCTTTGTATTTTTTTTGAGTGATTTACGCAGCTATGCAGCATCTTGCTGTTTTCCACCTTGGTTCCTCAAATGACTATATTTACTGTTTTCCTCCTTAACTGACACCTAACTTGCTTTCTGTTCCATCCTTACGTGCTCCTATGCTTTTAGATCTCTGCTCATCTCTCCTGAGCTACCCTCCATTTGTGGAATTTTGGACTTCACTGCTAATGGCTTCATAGTTGGTAAGAGGTGTGCAGGATGCTCTGTCATGTTTGCTTTTTGTAAGCTTCTAGCCTGCAGCTTGTCCCAACCAAAAGGGCTTTTGGTTTTGTTGGGATTGGGGAGGAGAGTTGCAAGTGAACTGAAACGATATGTGACCCAGTCAGTGAAACTGGCTTAACCACAAGCTGCCTGACGCAGCTGTGTAAGCTCTTTGCAAGCTGTTCCCACTCCACATCAGCCACGCTCCTGTGTGTTCCCACTGAGCTTTCAGAGCTAGCAGATGGCACACGATCCTCGCTCACACTGTCTGGTGTAGGACACGGAGCGGTGTTGGCTGCTGCAGGGGTGAGCTGTTGTAGGGAGGGAAAACCTAAGGAGCTGCTTGGCAGACTTGTGCTCCTGCTGTAAGCACGGCGTGTTTTGGGAAAATGCATGTTCAGTGTACAGTGCTGGGAAACTGTGGTTATCTGTAAGTTTCTTCAAACTCTTCAGGTTTCTGGTGTTGAAGACCTCGTGACAGCTGGGATTGTGTGACGAAAGCTGTTCATAAGTGCTTGGTACTTACTTCTGTAACCACTCTGCAGGCCTGGAGAAGCACTTGGAGTAAAAGAGCCAAGCATAAGCCTAAGCCATGTGTAACCTCCTGCCCCTACCCATGGCTGCTGCGGTTTGCAGAGGCCTTGGTGGCTTTGCTTCTTTGAGCTGCAACAAGCAGGGGGGGTTTGGTGCAACATCTCTTAATGAAGCACATGCAAAACTCAGCCTTGCTACTAGCAGTTATCCCAGTCATGTGCTTCTGAAAGACCAGCACAATAATACTGTTCAATGGGGCTTGTCTACAGAGGGAACCTTCCCCCCCCTCTGCAGTGTGCCTCAGCACAAAAGGCGTCAGGAAGGTTGGTGAATTATCTGTATGTGATAGCTGCGTATAAGTCTTATATTGATAACTGCTATAGAATTGGAAAAGAAGCAGGGCTTCAGTGTTTGCTATAGTTCTAAAAAACAGCCTTTGTAGGTGGTCAGTGTTGCCTGACTGCAATGATCACTACTGCCCAAATGGCCTAAGACATAGACAGGGACCGGGCAAACTCCTGTCCGTCTGCCTTAATGCTATAACCCTAAAGTTTGTGCTGAAAGCTAAGCTGTGGTTGCCCTGAGTCAACATTAAACTAAAGGTTGTTCCAGGCTGGCTAGGCTACCTGTATGTTGAGAATCAAAGCCAGTATTAATGGCTGGGATTGCCTTGCAGCCTGCAATCCCAATGCATGCCGAGCCACTGGTCGAGGTCTGCAGCCCAAGGGCGTCCGCATGAGGGAAACGGCCGACTTCAAGGTTGATACGAGAGCGGCGGGGAGCGGAGACCTCGGAGTGACTATAAAGGGACCAAGTGAGTGTTGGGGTAAATCTGTGCTGTGGATGTGTTCTGGAGAAGGCAGGAATCAAAACTTGGGAAAAGGAAGAGCAGTAAGGGGATGGTGTCCTGATAGAACTGATGGGATCTGTATCATAAAAAGCCGAATTTCAGAAGGGTTTTCTGGTACTTTCTGTCTAGTGTGAAGGTTTGGACCTGCAGGGATGGATAAGATAACATCTGGTTTTAGTTCTTTCCATTTTCATGCATCAGTTAGCAAAACTGAAAAGACCATGCATCTGCCTGCCGTGGCCTCCAAGCTTTATGGGTGCTCATTGCATCTTCATCTGATTTGCGGGAGCAATTCAAGCTCCAGAGTCCCTGGCAGGGTGAAAATCCTGCTCTCATAAAGCTGGGAGCAGCACTCCTGGTGGCACTGGCTGCTTGGGCATAGGAGCTGAGGAGGAAAGGGAACCTGTAAACTGACACAGAGACCATCTGCCAGGATCCATCCCCCAGGTCCTCTGGTGTGGCCTGAGCTCTGGATGTGGCCCTCTGCCTGGCAGGCTGGGATGATGGGAGCACAGTGGCTGCTGGCTCATGAGGCCACCAGCAGCAGTGGCTGTGCTGCTGCTCTCAGGGAGCTGCGGTGCCTGTGTGGTACTCAGAGCCAGTCACCTCCCCCCAGCTGGGAAGGCATTAAAAGGTGCATTGTATTGCCTTCACCTCCTCCACACGCACAGAGCCCTGACTGTGTGGCTTCGTGCGGTTGGGGGGAAAAAAGCAACAGACGTATCGATGTAAATTTTAGTGTATTAAGCTTTTCTCCCTAAATTCTTCATTTTGAAGAAAATGAAAAGTAGGCATTCCCTGCATATTTGTGGTTACAAAGTCTGACAAATGTTAAGCTTTTTTGTTTTAACATATGACATGCATCATACTGCAGACTAAGAAAATAAAACACAAGGGAACCTATTAAGTCTGGTAACTTAAAATACTTTCTGCTGTATTTCTTCTGGAAGTGTTTGCTGTCTTTGTCCTAGAGGGCAGCTAGAACTAACTTCCCTTATAACCTGACCTTTTTTTTTTTTTTTTTTCTGTTGGAAGAAATTTATTCTTGCAAGCTAAAATAAATACTAGAAAACATGAACTTGTCTGAGTAATTGAAAGCAGGATGGAAACTGTTAAGTTTAATGCTGAACTGATCTTTCAACAGAGGGCTTGGAGGAGTTGGTGAAACAAAAAGGCTTTATGGATGGTGTATATGCATTTGAATATTATCCAGCTACCCCAGGGAAGTATGTTGTCACGATTACATGGGGCGGGCACAACATCCCAAAAAGGTGAGTTAGAAGTAAATTTTTGGGCATTTTTGTTCCCTTCAGTGGGTTATGTAGTTGGTGAGCATTTAAAGCAACACTGACCTTTGAAGAAAGTGGGGGGACAAGTTAGTGGCAAATGGCTGTTGTCACAGTTTATCTACAGCCTGTTTTAGGGCTGGAGCTGCTTATACTGAGAAAGCTCTGAAGGACCATTTGCATCAGTCTTTCTAAACCCAAAATCAAGAATACAAAACCAATAAAACTGGTGGATCGTGCAGCTTGGACTTTACTATGAGTTTTTGAAAGGATTTGTTATTTTAGTGTCCAGGGCTACAGCAAGCAGAGCAAGCCAAGTATTTAACACTCAGGGTTTGTGGTGCAAGATGTAAGCACGTGATGGGTTGGGTGACCTCTCTGCTAGAAAGACACTCTGCTGGGCACTGTGCCACCACATGGTAGCATCTATTAATTTGGAAAATCCAATGTAAAGCCTCATTAAAATGCCTGGGGAAAAACATAGATGCTATATTTGTCCTCATTTCTAATACCATGCTTTGTTTTTATCTTGTAGCCCCTTTGAAGTCCAAGTGGGTCATGAAGCCGGTCCTCAGAAAGTGCGAGCTTGGGGGCCAGGGCTGCATGAGGGAATTGTGGGCAAATCAGCTGACTTTGTGGTCGAGTCCATTGGCACAGAAGTTGGCTCTCTTGGTTTGTTACTTTACTTAGTTTGTTTGAAATACTTACATATTGCAACACTAGCAAAGAACTCATGAGAAACTATAGCTTTCCCAACAGTAAAAAACCCCAGGTCTAAGACGTTGTGGTCTAAACACAAACATCTATCAGAGTATCAAGGGGAGTCCTAGAGACAGGAGCATGTGTTAACGGGGGGGATGGTAATCTGTGGTTTTGTGGGATGAGATCCAAAATGGAATGATGGATGATGGATTATCTCCCATATTGATGAAGAAGGGTGATTGAGAGATCAGGAGTGTTTATAGCTGATAAAAAGGTATTTGTGGAAGTAATGGTAAATTGGCAGCCGCCACAAACCTAACCTGAGGAACCTACTTGTTCCTTTTTCAGGCTTTGCAATAGAAGGCCCTTCTCAGGCTAAAATTGAGTGTGATGACAAGAATGATGGCTCATGTGATGTGAAGTATTGGCCCAAAGAGCCTGGTGAATATGCTGTGCACATCATGTGTGATGATGAGGACATAAAAGACAGTCCTTACATGGCCTTCATCCGACCGGCTTCAGGAGACTTCAACTCGGATAAGGTGGTGTATCAGAGTTCACCTATGGCATAGCACATCTGATGTAACTACAGTAGAGATGTTTCTGAAGGATTCTGGTAGCAGAACTGACTGTTAAGCTGCCTCTGCTTAAAGCTCTGAATCTGCCAAGCTCCAACCAGATATTGCCCAGCTTTTTCGAATAACACTGTTGAGGTTTTGATTTAATGTAGTGGAAACTTGCCGAAGTAGCATCTTGTGCTTCATGGGTTTTGTGGAGGAGGCAGGTCTTTATAAATATATCACTTAGTTTTGCTTCTCTTTCTGAACTGCAGACTAATAATCTTGAGGTGCTTTTTTAGGTGAAGGCCTATGGCCCAGGCCTGGAGAGGACTGGCTGTATAGTGAACAATCCTGCTGAGTTCACAGTTGAAACCAAGGACGCTGGGAAAGCACCTCTTAAGATGTATGCACAGGTAAAAAGCCAAAGGCAGCTGTGTGAAACTTCAACAAAAGTGCTTTAATACTGTTAAGAAAAATGCCTTAAGTATTTCTACTCGCTTACCCACCACTTAATTCTGGGCATGTGTAATTCACTCAGAGTTCTGTGCTTTGATCTATGTAATGTAGTCAGGCAACAACTTAACTCAAGACAAGGTGACTTCTCTGTGGTGTATGAAAAACATGGCTTTGCTTCCTTACTTAGAGTCTCCTCAGCAAAGCAAGGTGTAATTTCCTGGAGTTGTCATTTGAAAGCACTGAAGTGTCTCTGAGCCTGTGAATTTCCTATATATGTTGTAGGATGGTGTAATGAATAAGCGAGTGTTAGATGAGGAAGACTTACAGGAGTGTAAATTGCATGTTTTTTCTGAAAACTTCAGAGTTGCTGTTCTAGGGGAAAAAAACCTGACATATTTTGAAACAGTCTTGGGCTGTTCAAACTATGCAAACATTTTTGAAGTACCTGAACCTTCCACTTGTGTTACTGCTTTTTTAGGATGCAGAAGGAAACCCTATTGATATCCAGATAAAGAGCAAGGCTGATGGTGTGTTTGCCTGTTCATATGTGCCAGTTAAACCAATCAAACATACAATTTCTGTTGTCTGGGGAGGAGCCAATGTGCCCAACAGCCCATTTAGGGTAAGTACAGACAGAGATGGGTAGTACTTAGTATAGCCAAGTAAGACATTTGTGCTCACAACTACTTGTTAGCACAACTAACAATCTTTCTGTTTTTACAAGCTTATATAGTGGAGGTCTCTTATCAGCCCAGCTGCAGCCTGGGGGATTCGGGGCAAGTCACTTGGTCCTGTCTTCCTTGTAACCTCTGACCAAGCAATGCTCTGACTTGACTGTGATCTTGAGCATGACACAGATATGTGATTCTGACTCTTGTGAATCTGTGTAGGTCCTTATAGGTCAAGGGAGTCATCCTCAGAAAGTGAAAGTGTTTGGACCTGGTGTGGAGAGAACTGGCCTGAAAGCAAATGAGCCAACCCACTTCACTGTGGACTGCACGGACGCAGGAGAAGGTAAAGGCAGGCTGGGCTGTTGCTGTGGTATCAGAACCACATGTACCGCATGCAGAAGGGAAGGGATTATATAGTGTTCCGTATGGTTTTCCTTGTTTAGTGGAAAAACCTTGGGAAGCAGAACATTGCAGTGACTTGGAATCTGATCAGTTGCATCAGTTAATATGGTGACTTGAACAGCTTCTGGGGATGGGAGTGATCTGGCTGTTTGGCTGGCAGTGCCTGTGCTGTCCAGTAGTAAAACCTCTGTTTGCTTTTCCTAGGTGATGTCAGTGTTGGAATTAAATGTGATGCTCGTGTGGTCAGCGATGAGGAAGAGGACATAGATTTCGACATCATCCACAATGCCAATGATACGTTCACAGTGAAATACGCCCCACCTGCCGCGGGGCGCTACACCATTAAAGTGCTCTTTGCAGGAGAGGTTTGTAATCTTCATTTTGCAACCTGATGTTTTTGGAGTCTCTTTATCTGCTCTTTGATCACCAAGCACGTGCCAGTTCACAGCTGGCTGTAGCAGTTCACAGCTGGCCTTTCCATGTCAGCTCATATGCACTTTGTCTGGCCCTTGCAAACTGTCCAGCTGTTTCTTTCAACTTTGCCCTAGACTTTGAATGATACCAAGCAGTAAGCAGAGTGTTTGAGTGAGGCAAAATTCTGCTCAAAATGGTAATGGAATTGGAGCAAAATTATCTTAAAATTATTATCTCTCTAATTTTGGCTGCCGAAGAGTGAACTGTTCATGTTTAGAGCTGTGTCTCTGTTGCAGGAAATTCCTGCCAGCCCATTCAGAGTTAAAGTGGACCCCTCGCATGATGCCAGCAAAGTGAAAGCTGAAGGACCTGGGCTGAACAAAACTGGTGAGAGCTGGGTTGATGTTATGTGGTCAGCACTGGACTGTGAGGGGCTGTCGCAGGGTACCCATTGCCTGGCTGAGCGTTGCTGGGATGCAGCAATGCAGTCCTGGATACAGCAGGGTGGGGTGCCAGGCAACTGGACACCTTTCCCTTGGCACTTGGCTTGACTGGGCGCTATTGGTACTGGGCTTCTAGAGAAGAGTTTCTGTGTGCGAGCTCTGCATAAATTAGAACTAACATTTTTCTTCAGGTGTGGAAAATGGCAAACCAACACACTTCACTGTGTTCACCAAGGGAGCTGGAAAAGCACCGCTGGATGTGCAGTTCAGCAGCCCAGTGCCGGGAGAGGCAGTGGTGGATCTGGATGTCATTGACAACTATGACTATTCCCACACTGTTAGGTACACTCCCATACAGCAGGTAGGTCTGACTCATGTAGCAGTACAAGAGTGAAGAGCTCATGTTGCTGCAGTGTGGTGACCTCCCTATATGGTGCCTGCAGTACAATTTGGATTGGAAAGCAGTAATGCAGTTTTCTGGTGTAGCTATTGATAGATTGCCACTGTTTTCTTTTCTGGCGAAAAGAGAGAGATTGAAGCAGTAGCACAGAGTTCATGTCATCATTCCATACCTTATCAGTTGAAGAGGAAAGGTGGCAAACCTTTCCAGACTCTGAAACAGAGCTGGCTGCTACCCCATCTGCTGTGGTCCTGCAGAGTTGAGGTTGTGGAGTGCTGCGTCTCAGCAAGCTGCTGGTGTCAAAGGAGCTGAAGGGAAAGCCAGAGCAGGGATAAAAAGAAGAGAGTTTGGGTCATGCTGCACCAGTTGCCAGTAGGAAAGTGAACAAGTTGTTGCTGAGGAGGGAAGCTGGGCTGCAGATTAAATGCATCCAAAGTATTTGTCTGCATTTGAGGCTTGCCCTTAGGTTGGAAAAAATTGAGTCTGACTCTGATTCAGAGACCGAATGCTTCCTTGGCAACATCATTAAAGAGCTGAAAGTGGAAGCTCTAATAACTAGAAATATTTTTCCTCATGCTGTGCTTGTGTGTTTGTAAAGGGCCACTAAACTCCAGAATGCACGAATCTCATATAATTCTGAAGATGTGGGTGCTGGGGTGCTGAGATCAAAGTGTTCTGCTGCTCTTGTTCTGCTGAACAGCCAAATAAACTACTTGGTCATCTGCACCAGCTTCCTTGATTGGAACTGTGTAAAAGGGGACTGATAAGGAGGACTGCAGTATTATTTAGCTGATAATACATTCTTGGAAGCACCATAGAGCTAGTGTTTGTTTTTGGATAAAGCAGTTGCATGAGCTCAGGAGGTGGCTGGCGTGCCTGTTTGGAGAGGTTTTGGCCTGTTCAGTCAGGGTTGGTATGCAGAACAGAACAGTCATATATACTTCATGCATATGTTTGTGAGTAGTACCAGATTGCTATGTTTCACCTGAAAAGCAGTGTTGAAACAAGCCAGGATGCCCAAACCAGGTTTCCCACTTGATCTTCCCTCTGGAGAAGTGCCTTGGGTCATGTAGGAGGTATGGACTTACAGGAGATGCTCACAGATTGCAGTGGCAGGAAAGCAATGGTTAAACAAAGGAGATGAAAATAGACTGCTCAGTAATTAGAGTAGCCTTGTTGTCCCTCTAGGCTGTGAGCACATAGGTCATTCCTGACCCTACCTTTCTCAGGTTCCTAAGCAGTAACTTTTGAATGAGACTCTGGAGTCTTCAGAATAGGGGAAGGATGGACTAGGTTGTTAAATTCCTGAGGGGCTGTGTCACTGCAGAGGAGCCTTGGTTTAATGCTGTTTATTCGGCCTTATCTATCTCACGGTGTTGCTACAGCTACCCGGGTGCGTGTTTTCTAAAAACAACCAAGAATAATCATGGAAGCTATTCACTAGCTTGCATGAAACATCCATAATTATTTCACTTGGGAACCGAACCAGCCAAGAATGAAAAGTAAGCAAACAGTGAATATAGCTAAAATATGGACTGCGGTAGGAGAGAATAAAAGGAGCACACATCGTGGGCTGGAGCTTGCCATGGCTGTGCAGTGTTCCAGCCAAAATACACAAGAGCATTAATCTTTCTGACTTGTAGAGCTTAAACCCCTGGTATTTCAGATTCTGTAATAATACAGCCTCTTTGCAGTCTTGGCTTTGGCAAGGCCTCTCCGTGCATGGAAGGGGATACCTGGTCTGGAGCACTGGGACATTCATTCAGCTCTTGGGTCTGAGCACTGAGAGGGTGGGAGCCAGCCTGAGCTGGAGCCTTTGCCAGGCTGCTTGAATGTAATCTAATTAAATGTTGGAAAGATCTGTCTCTTTCTCTCTTCCTATATTAGATAAAAACTATTTAATTCTTTGAAGGGCTGCAGTGGGGTAGAGCTTTAGTGTCCATAAACAAATAAGTTTGGCTGTAGCTGGCTAAAATGGATTAGGTGAAGTGGTTACGTACTGCTTGGGGGTTAGTGTGTCTGTACGAAGTGAGGAACTGAACTAACTTACAAATTCTCCACCTAGGGTCCAATGAAGGTTGTGGTAACTTACGGTGGTGATCCTATTCCCAAAAGCCCTTTCACTGTGGGCGTTGCTGCTCCACTGGACCTAAGCAAAGTTAAAGTCAATGGACTCGAAAACAGTAAGTACTCGTGGGCTGGAAGCCCCATAACCTGCCTCTGAAGTGTCTTCTGAATCTGGGTGATTGCCAACATGTCCTACTGGAACAGGAGTGGGCAAAACAATCTTCTTTTAGACTTGCAACAGTTGGGAATCAACCAGCTCCAACTTTGTAGCTTGACCACTCTGACTAAGCTGGTTCCCTTGAGGACTGAATTTCATTTGAGACTTTTCTTTTTTTTTCCCCCCTGAAGATTACATAGCAATGTGGAAGTGTTGTGGTTTGGTCCTTTGTGGTGAACAGAGCTGGACTCTTCACCCATCTGGGCACCCACTAAAGAAATCTGTTTTCCTCAGGGCTAGATGGCTGTTTATTCAAATGTATGAAACTGCTACAGTGCGCAGTATCATTTACACAGTCTTTTGTTTTCCAAAAGTGGAAGAACTTAAGGCTGTAAAACATTGTTGCTCTCCTGAAATCAGCCGCTGAGACTGTTAGACCATGTCTTACACACTTGTTACGCTCTGTAACTTTGTAGCTCCAATTAACCAAAGCATTTGTTTATTTTTTTGTTTGGTTTGGGAGGTTTGTATGACTGCAAAGGGATGCAGACTGAGCAGGGCTCTGCCAGTGCCTGCTCCCTCAGTGGTATGTGCATGGGAGATTTCTTGGACCACTGTCTGATGTTAAGCAAGTAATGTAATATGGGTTTTGTCTTTTTCAGGAGTGGAAGTAGGGAAGGATCAGGAATTTGTAATTGATACCAAAGGAGCTGGTGGGCAAGGCAAACTGGATGTTAATATTCTCAGTCCTATGAGAAAAGCTGTGCCTTGTCTGGTGGAACCAGTTCTGGGTAAGGAGTGCAGCACTGCAAAATACATCCCACGGGAAGAAGGACTGTATGTGGTGGATGTGAGTTATGATGGCAACCCAATTCCAGGAAGCCCCTATACTGTGGAGGCCACGCTACCTCCAGACCCCTCCAAGGTAAGTGAATGGTTTAGGGCTGTGGCAGCAAGTGATAGATGTAAACTTAATTGTGGGCTATTGCATGACACTTGGCTTGGTTTTGGCCAAACCAGACCCACGAACATCCTTACTCAGAGTGTTCAGTCAGTCCTTTTGTAGCCTCCATGACTCACTGAAGTAATTTCTGTAAGACTATATTTGAATAAGAACATTGAACTAATCAAGAATACTGTAAGCATCCTGCATAGCGGGGCAAAGAAAAGTATTACTCCTAATTTGATAGAAGTTGGCCTGATAAGCATCCCTCCTATATAAGGATGCCTTTTCCTAAGGAAATATATTTCAATAAAAAGATGTGTACAGCCATCAAATATTTTAACATTTCCACCTTATATATCCCATGGCTATATAAAAACAGCTATGCTGAGAGTAGAAATATCCTTGCCTAGAAACCTCTTTGGAGGAAAGGTACCAACTTTACAGTAAAACTGGCATGAGTGGCAAAGGAAACATTGTTTTCTGTGTATTTTTAAGAGCTTGTTAATTGAGTCCCACGTACAAACAACTCTAACTAGGCAATCTTCTGGCAATAATACTGAAAAGGCAGTTTAGTTCAACTGCATATTCTCTTCTAGGTAAAAGCTCATGGTCCAGGTCTTCGAGGGGGTCTTGTTGGAAAACCAGCCCAATTCACAATAGATACCAAAGGGGCAGGAACTGGAGGTTTGGGTTTGACAGTAGAAGGCCCGTGTGAAGCTAAAATTGAATGCTCAGACAACGGTGATGGAACCTGCTCTGTCTCCTACTTGCCTATGAAGCCTGGAGAGTACTTCGTAAACATCCTCTTCGAAGAAGTTCACATTCCTGGCTCCCCCTTTAAGGCAGACATAGAGATGCCGTTTGATGTCTCTAAAGTCATTGCCACAGGCCCAGGTCTGGAGCGTGGCAAAGTAGGTGAACCGGGGCTGCTGAATGTCGACTGCACGGAAGCAGGTCCCGGGGACCTGCGGGTGGATATGGTGTCAGATACTGGTTCCAAAGCCGAGGTCCAGATCGATGATAACAAGGACGGCACCTATGTTGTTACGTACGTGCCGCTCTCGGCCGGCATGTACACAATCAAGATGAGATATGGAGGAGAGCAAGTGCCTAAGTTCCCAGCCCGGGTCAAAGTGGAGCCAGCTGTGGACACAAGCAGAGTTAAAGTCTATGGACCAGGAGTGGAAGGAAAAGGTGAGAATAACTGTTGTTATCAGTGTTTGTAGGACTTGCAGTTGTTTGAGTGTTCTGGGCCTTGAAAGCTGTAAAAGCCTTGCATGTTTCCATGGTGACCCTGGGAAGAACTCGGGAGTCTCATTCTGTTCCCAAACAAGTTGTTTATCATGCTGCTTCACCAAATGTTTGGTTGTTGGAAATATATGCAGTTCATGAAGTGACTCTTGAAAACATTTCCTACAGATGTCTTCCGAGAAGCTACAACTGAGTTCACTGTGGATGCTCGACCTCTAACGAAGGCCGGTGGTGACCACATCAGGACGCAGATCACGAGCCCATCCGGCTCCCCCACAGACTGTCTCATCCAAGACAACGCTGATGGAACATATTCAGTAGAGTACACGCCGTTTGAAAAGGGTAACCTCTGGGTTTGGGTTCACTGGGTTTTTTTAACTTGAAAGCGGAAAACCAAGAGCAAGCGGCTCTTCCACCACTTTCGTTTGGCAAACTGCTGAGGTCTGCCAGTAACTTGTTGGCATCCTAACAAGAGTTTTACCAGTAGAGGAGCTAATTCTGCAGGAAGCAGCTCTACTTGAACTTGAAGAACTGACTTTTACGGTAACTTGGCTTCAGAAGAAGAGAGTGTAGATAGTGTCTCTGGTTATGAAACACTAGCGAAGTCTTGTGAAATGCAGAAGGAAACTTTTATTGACATTTAGGTCTGTAGCATCTCGAAGTGATGTTAAGTAATGAGTGTATTTGGGGAATTCAGGACATGTTTTCCTCCTCTTAACAGGTCCACACACAGTCAGCGTAACGTATGATGATGTACCTGTGCCAAACAGCCCCTTCAGAGTGAACGTGACAGAGGGCTGCCATCCATCACGTGTGAAGGCACAAGGACCTGGACTTACAGAAGCTTTCACAAATCAGCCAAACCCCTTCTCAGTTGTCACCAGGTGACTGAGCCTATTTGATCTTCAAGGAATATCTGAGGGAGGGAGGAGTGTAGTGATGTGTGCAATGCAGGATGCTAAACTCAGTACAAATATTTATAAAGAGGCCAAGCTGTGTCCATCTGGTGACTGTGTGTGCTGCCTCATCGTCTACTGAGTACTCTGCTCTGCAGACATCAGGCATTAGGGGTCGATAGTTGTTGGGGGACAAAAATTCTAGGAAAATGTGAGTGAGGTAGTGCTGAACAGCTTTCCATGCCAGCACACACTGAAGGCTGGACATCAGAAGGCAGGTTATTGCATTTCCAAAAAGGATGAAAATGCAGCCAGAGCATGTGAAAGCTGCAAAGCTGCTGTTTGAAGCAGTTAGTTCTAACAGTGTGTGTTTCTGTCTTGCAGAGGGGCAGGAATTGGTGGCCTTGGAATAACCGTTGAGGGACCTTCAGAATCTAAAATTAGCTGTAAAGATAACAAAGATGGGAGCTGCAGTGCCGAGTACATTCCTTATGTTCCAGGAGATTACGATGTTAACATCACGTATGGGGGAGAGCATATTCCTGGTAAGAGCTCTTGCTCAGTGGCTTTCAGAAGAGGGAAGAAGCCAAGCTGAAGGCTCAGTGCATTGGGTGCATCTCCCTCATGCTGTGGAATGTTGATGTGATTTTGTCTTTGTGCTTTTCCTGGGAATTCAGGTGTAGAAAGCAATGGCATTTGCTCAGGTACAGGTGAGTGGGACAGGGATAGGGACACTAACCCTTGACAAATAACTGGTTTTAGGCACAAGTGGTATGTATTACTTCAGCTCATGAAAATAACCCCTTTGGTATTTGGATGTCTTCAAGATCCTGTTCTGCAGTAAGAGGGTCAGGCTGTCATGGGGATTATATTAAACTCTGTGTTTACCTTTGCATTCATTTGCACTGGATGTTTCCTGTTGGTCCCATTCTCTTTGTTGACGTACTGAACTTGCTAAAATATGAAGGAAACAAGCGTCTGCATGATGCTTCATTCGCACTTCTGGTTTCTTTCATGTTTGTTTTTTTTCCTGATGTGTGAGGAGTAGATGGTTCACAACTGAATTGTTGAACAGACAGTGAAAATGTAGAAGCACCATCATTATGCTTCTGGCTTTTGCAGAAGCAAAGGAGCAGTGTGGAGGCCATGGGGTTGTCATTCCTGCTAGTGGCTGAATGATAGTACTAAAAAAAACCCAAGGAAAAGTAGGGAAAAAAGACCTTTTTTAGTTTTTTTTCTATAATTGTTAACTCTGGTGTTCTACATTTGCTGTGTCATCTTCCAGGCAGTCCTTTCAAGGTTCCTGTGAAGGATGTTGTGGATCCCAGCAAGGTGAAGATAGCAGGACCAGGTCTGGGAACAGCTGTTCGAGCTAAAATCCCACAGTCCTTCACTGTAGACGCCAGCAAGGCAGGAGTAGCACCTCTCGAGGTGGTGGTGACAGGACCCAGAGGTAAGAACCAAAGTACTCCATCTGGCTGCGACCCCTTCTCTGTGTTTGGGTCGGTAACGTGGCCCTGTTTGCAAAGGTGGTGATGCCAATTGAATGAGCATTTCTCTCTGTTCCTGTTCATCTGTGAACGGGATAGCTGCCCCTTGATAGCTGACCTTTGTGTCATGCTGTGAAAGGAGAGCTGTGTCCTAGGTAGTGCTGCTTTGGACAGTGCCTTTGATGGCTTTAGCTTAATCTTCAGAGCTGGGAGAAGTGATGTGAGTCACCATCACCAGTGAACATTTGTGGCTTAGTTTTAGACATAAAAAAGTAAATCCAAAGTCTAACATGCAGTGCCTTGGGAAACCTGTGTAACTGGGTTGCAGAAGTCTCTAAATCGTGGTGGAACTGCTCAGTAGTCCCCAGAGAGCAGCAAGGCCCTTGAGTGACAACGTTAATGTTTGCATTGCTAGAAAGCTGTGTCTCAGTGGCACAGTATCTTGGCAGCGAGTACCTGTTGGCTGCAAGTCTCACCTTGCTAGGAGGCAAGAGCTGCTTCCCTACTGGAGTGTCAGGTCCCTTTGTGCAGGAGCCCCTCAGGTAACACTTATTTAATTCTAGCGGATGAGACGGATTCTGAGGGATGGCGCTCCCCACTGAAAGCAATTTCGGATTTCTTTAAAGGTGGTCCAAAGGGTGACACTGAGACAGGTTTGAACTCTCACTAGCTACTGGCAATTTTGGCTCTTGGAAATCCAATTGGCAACAGCAAGAATCATCTGGAGGAGGGAGTGGGAACCAACGATGTTGCTTTTAGGCTTTGCATGGCAACTATATAGGTTTATTTTGTGCTTGCTTTACTGCTAATCCTTCCTATGTTTTAAAGCCAACTTGTAATTGTAGACTGCTTTGTGTGTTGATCTGAACTGATATGTCATGTAATCTGTTGTAGATTTAGCTTAATGCAAATTGAAATAATTGATCCTGCTTTCTTAGGACTCTGGCAGCTTGCAGGGCCGTCCTGCCTAGGCACTGAGCCTGCCTTTCCAAACTCCTGATTGTGAAAGACTGGGTTGGTGAATGCTACACTCCAACTGGCTTTAGGGCTCAATTCTGTGCAGTGAATCCCAGTAACAGTGTGTAATCTTAAAAATGACAGTGCAGACAATTATAACTATTACTCATTTTCTGTCTTGAAAGATCTTCCATGCACTTTTAGCAATTGCTCTTGACCTGGACTGTACAGAAAGGCAGATCTTTCTCTGGTATTTTCATGCTAGCTTTTGTTTACAGCGAGAAGATGGGAGCCCAGAGAGCGGTGGATAACAAATCTGTGTCAAGTCAATGGCTTTGAATACAAAATACGGGAAACTGATCACTGATCCATGCCTGTTGCCTTCATTCAAAAAAAAAAAAAATTAAATTTAGCTTGTTGCAAACTGTAAATGAGCAGTGCATCTTGGAGCTTTGTGCAGCAAATGGCTGGTGAGGAACTGGGTTTTGACATTGCAACTGAGAAAATCATATATTGCCTTTTTAGGAGTTGTGGGGCCTGTTAACGTGGTAGACAATGGAGATGGCACCCACACGGTGGTGTACACCCCTATGCAGGAGGGCCCCTACCTGATCTCTGTCAAATACGCTGATGAAGAGATTCCTCGAAGGTAAGGTGATGAGATAAGCTTTGGTGAACTGAAGATTCAGTGATCCAGTTGTGCTCTCCCAGCACATGAGCACCATTTAAGGACTAGCTGTGGTCCTTTCTATTTAACCAGTGCAGCTCCTTGCAAGACTTCTGGGTTCAGTGGTGGTTTTAGGCTGCTGCACCTATAGCAGACACTGTTGGGGAGGTGTATCCACACCTCAGTGTGTGCTGCAGCAGCTGCCAGCCATTGACTGGGGAAGAGGGGGCAATAATGGGTTTCTCTTTTAGTCCCTTCAAGGTGAAGGTGCTTCCTACATATGATGCCAGTAAAGTGACGGCGAGTGGACCAGGTCTCAGTTCCTATGGCATTCTAGCCAGCCTGCCTGTGGAGTTTGCTGTGGATGCTAAGGATGCTGGGCAGGGACTTCTGGCTGTACAGATCACTGTAAGTAACTACAAAACCAAGCAGGACTGGAAACGTGTTGTTCCAGGTGGGCAGCAGTCTCTCCCATCAGAAGTGTCCACAGCTTTACCCTGACCCACCCAGTGTCCTGGAAACTGGGCTGCTGGCCGGACCCCAAGGTCTGGTACAGAAAAGTCTTGCACTCTGTTTGTGAAGCTCTTGAGACTGCCTTTTTTGAAACTGCTGTCTTAAAATCATCAGCCATGCTATATTTGGCTCTTGTTTAACCTTACACTCTGCAAATGCCCAAAATGAGATAAACAGTTTCTTGTAAGATTACGAAAATACTGTCATTTGAATGGAGACAGCCTTCTAGCAGTGCAGTTCAGCAAGGCCATGAGATAACATCCACACTAAGCATGACATTATGATAAATTAAAACACAAGTCTCCCTCAAGGTTGCCAGAAGTCATAAGCTGCTTAAGGAGATACTGCAGGAATGTTTTTATTTGGCTTTGGTATTGCTCTTTCTGAAGTTTCTGGTGCCTGGACTCTGTGGCCTCACAAAGAGGTCTCTGGTTAGTGGACCATAAAGCACATAGCTCAGCTCTGGCATGCCTAGGTCATGGCATGGCTGGTTGTACTTGCCCTTCTGCATTCTTGCTCCTGTGCTGTCTCAATGTCTGTTCAGGTGCAGCAAAGCAGTTGCCATTATTCTGGCATGCATGTGTGGCCTTAAAGGATCCAAAATACTTATCAGAGCTCCCAGCCTGGCTGTGGCTTTGAAAATCAAGTTCCACAAGCCCTGCATGGTGGAAATGCATAGGTGATCCTTCTGGCAACATTTGCTTGCTCCTTGTTCTGAGCTGTTGAATGTCAAATGTTTCACAAGCCTTCCTGAAAGAACTAAGCTCTTCTGTGCTGTACCTAAATTTCAAGTCCTCTGCAGTTTATACTGTACCCCAGGCAGTGTTAAGTCATAAAATACAAAATGAAGTCGACATGTGGTTCCTTGTAAACAGGCTTGGAAGACTTTCTAAAATGCTTTGTGCTTTGCAGCTGGTGAGAAATGGTAGTTGAAGGGGCTGCATAGACCTGCTTTTAACTGTTGACTTTGCAGTGTGCCAGCAGCTGGATGCCTCATGCAGGAGACAGCAGACTCCAATAATGCTTCCCCCTGCCCTCAGACCTTTCAGGGAGCAGCTGCCCAAGGCTACCCAGTGCTTACTCAGGACAGAGCTGCACAGTCTGGCTCCCCATCTCTGCCTCAGGGACCTGGGAAGCATTCTTCATTTCCAGCAGTGATCTAACAGTGAAGCCTGAAACTTCTTACAATTAATTTAAAGTTCATTAAAATACCTTGCTGCTTCTTATAAATATTCTTGTATCAAACGAAGGGTAGTTGATGATAGTACAAATTGTTTTATAGTGGTCTGATACCTTTCTGCTCCCAGGAATCTATTGCTGGTACTAGTCTTTGAGTGAAATGTATTTCAACCTCAAAAAGCTGCAGTTCTGAATCTGTTTGAGACTATCTAAATATATATTTGTTGCCCTACTAAAGGAATTCAAAACTAACTTCATAGCGCATAAATCTTCTGGTTTGCACTCCTCAGGACCAAGAGGGCAAACCCAAGAGAGTGGACATTCATGACAACAAGGATGGCACTTACACAGTCACCTATGTCCCCGACAAAACAGGCCGCTATACGATCGGTGTGAAGTATGGCGGAGATGATATCCCGTCCTCTCCCTATCGGATTCGGGCATCTCCATCTGGGGATGCCAGCAAGTGTTTGGCCACAGGTGGGTGTTTGGTCCCTCTCTGTTGCTGATGTTTGTGCTGGGTGTAAAGGTGCCTTCTGAGCATGGTACAGTTGATGTAATGGGTGTAGAAGACACGCTAGAGACTTCTGTAATCTGGCTGCTCTTACAAGGAGAGGTTTTCCTGAAGACAAAGAAGTGTCTGCCCTACGGGTGACCAGAAATCTCTTACAGCCTCTAGACAAATCTGTGCAACTGCCTGGGCTATCACAAACAGCCAGATGCAACTTAAGTCTGATGCTTATTTTGGCGTAAATAAATCCTGCTGAGAACTGCAGTCAGGTTGATTTAAAAAAAACACATCTGCCTGTGTCCACTGCATCACTGCAGCACGGTGCCACCTCCTAGGAGGCTGTGGCAGAGAGCAGAAGTGACAGGAACCAGTTACAAGAATGCCACTGATTTTTAGAATAAAGGATGAAACTAGGCAATGCCAAATTGAACAGGGAAACTTAATCTTTTGGTTTAGATCTGTGAGAATGTCTGGGCATTGTGCTGGACCTGGGCATTGTGCAGTTAGAGTGCACCTGATGCCTTTCCAGGAGCTGGCTGCTAGTTGTCTTAAACAGAAATAAATTCCTGACACAATGGGGAAAAAAAGAGAGGGATTCCCTTTACTTTACAAAAAAGATACTTTAATGGGTGAATCTGATACTCTCACAAGTAACTCAAGTTGCTACCTATTCAAAGTAACTGAGTTGGAGATTACTGTCAGATGCCAGCTAAAATTTTCCCTTTCCGAGAAGTGCTTCTGATTCTGTGCTGTAAAGCTGAAATACAATCGCTGTAGGTAGGAGTAGATGCTGGAATAATGCCAAGGTATTAAACCAGCAGGTTATTGCCACTTGAAAAGGAGCTGTTTACCTGGTAATGAGTGCCAGTCAGAACCAAGAATGTTCAATACATACTGCAAATAAGACATAATAGTTCTCATTTAAACACAATGTTCTTCAAGCTGGATCTGATAGCTACAATTTGGGCATTGTTGTATGATTTTTATTTTTTTGGGTTGTGTGGCAGAGCAGTGGAAAATTGTTTGTGGGCAATTGTGGAGGAAACATGGCCATGGCTGCTACTGTGTCCTTTTATAGCTGCTTACACAGGAGGTTTATGTTAGAGCAGTGCAGCTGAGTTGCTGGCTGGGCAGGAGAAAATGCCTTTGGCTCTGCATAAAGGAGTATGATGATAAGAGTATGGGTTAAGGCATTGCTTTCTTCAAACTAAGCTTTTTTCCCCTCTGTTCTCATCCAGCCTCTCTGATTGCAGAGGAGAAGGAAAGCTAGTAGCCAGCTCTTGCATGCCTCTGTGCTGACCAGTTTTAATGAATGTCCCTTGTCATACATCTGCTCCCAAAACCACATCTGTAGGTCCCTGGGACCAGTGTCTTGGTGCTGTGCTCCCCAGGCGCCTCGCAGGCAGCCTTCCTGGGAAAACTGTCCTCTGAATGCTTTCTGTAACGAAAATTGCCTTGTAGGTCCTGGAATTGCACCCACTGTGAAGACTGGTGAGGAGGTTGGTTTTGTGGTAGACGCCAAATCAGCAGGGAAGGGAAAAGTGACGTGCACCGTCCTCACGCCAGATGGGACAGAAGCTGAAGCAGATGTTGTTGAAAATGAGGACGGCACTTACGATATCTTCTACACTGCCGCCAAACCAGGAACCTATGTGATTTATGTCCGCTTTGGTGGGGTGGACATTCCCAACAGTCCTTTCACCGTCATGGTAAGCCAGCTCTGCTCCAAAAGTACCTCCCACTCGGATTCCTGCTGCCATGTTTTATTTAGCGATAGGTTTAACTCTGTGTGTAAATGTTTGCTCAGACATTTATTAGGCTAGCAGGAACTAATGAATCCTTGTTACTTGCAGAGCTTATTTTGAGCAGGCAATACGGTTAAGTGAAGCGGGATAGAAGCCATCAGAGGATGAAGATTTGGCTTCTCTGAAGAAATTTGTTTTTCATTTCCTGACCATGTAGTTCTTTTTCTAAATGATGTAAGGGTGTTTGTAATCAGCTTCTACAACTAATTACTTTAGCCATTGTCAGATACAGTGCTCTGCCTTCTCTCTCTCATGCTCTTTATTAAGTTGACCCCAAAATAAGGAATGGTCTGCTGACAGATCCCAGGGAAGTAGACTATTAGCTCACACTTTAAAATGATTTGTAAGTGCTAGTTAAACTGTTATAGCCAAATTCCCCCTCTTTCTAATTATCTTCCTTCCAATGTGCAGTACGTCAGCACATTTAGCAAACAAAACCCCAGCCCCCTGAGAAGCAGACTAGGTGCCTCTCAGGGCTCACAGAAGCTCTTCATGTGAAGAACAGCTCTCTTTGTTGGCAAAACAATTCCTGGTCTTGTAATCTCAGTCAAAGCAGCCTCCGATGCATCTCGGTCCATGAAACCATAGGACGGTACTTGTGCTGAGTGTGGATGGAGCTCACAAATCCTTGGGGCCAGGCATGCTGGCTCTTCCTACCTGTCACCCTGGCAGATTGCTGGGTGTCTGGAGATTTCCTTGAGAAAAGCGACTCCCTTGGTCGCTGCTCAGAGCTTGCCACAGGAAATGCCTCTCAAGGTCAGGGAGCCCAATCCAGGCCAGCCAGAATTCCCACTTCCTAACTGGCTGATAGACTATGTGTTTGACTTGGGTGTCTCAGCTGGGAACACAGAACACTGGAACAGCAGCATTTCTCTTTTGCTTTGGTTTTCTTAGTGGAGTCTTTCCATGCAGAAGTTTCCAGCGGGTTATTTCATTAGTGGGGCTTTGCAGTGGTGTGAATGGGCAGGAGGGGCTGGGGTGGCTGAGCCCAGGGGAGCTGCCAAGGGAGTGTGGGTGTCAGCCCCAGCCGCTTCTGTCGGATTAATGGGGGAGATGGGAATTTGCAAGTCATCCTCTTGGCATGCCTGGTGAGAAGAGCGGCTGCACCAGGGGAAAACACATTCCATGTCTTGACAACGCCGTCCCAGCTATGAATCAGAAGAATGGCTTTGCAGCTATGGCTGGATGTGGGCTGGGTCATTCACCCCAAGTGCATGAGCTGGAGCAGCCTTCCCATGCCAGCCGGCTCCCGTGCATCCCAGCTGGCACACTGTGCTGCGCAGCGCTCGGGGACTTGCAGCTTAGGTTGAAACCTTTCCCTTCCCTCCCTGCATCAGTCCCATAAAAAAGCAACTTTGATATTCAGTTCCACCAGGTTCAGGCACGGCTTTCAGCTTCCCCTCGAGCACCGAACAGCGGCATGTACTGGCCTTGTCCCTTTGCTGGTGGCTTCCCCCAGTGCCCAATGCCTGCAGATAAGGGCAATTTCCCAGCTTCCCTGACTGGATCCAGGTCTTTGCTATGGCGAGAGGACTGGGAGGGCTACGCGGTGGGAGGAAGATGTTGAAAGAGCTGTGTGTTCTTAACTGTGAAAGGTGGAAATGCCTCCATGGCAGAATAACACCTTAATAACACCTAACCTGCCTCTACCCCTGCCCAGGCTGTAGATGCAGATGATGTCGCCGCACGGTCACAGGAGCCAGTGGGCGCTTCCCCTCCTGGATTCCGCCCTTGGGTACACAATTTTTGCATTTTTCAGTTGCTTTTCCCCATCTGTGTTCCATTTCAGATGACAGCCTGCTTCTTGGGACTGCTTGATTGCTCTGGTCATTGTGTTCATTCTTTCTGTTTCATCAATTGTTCTTGGGATCCAGACCTTATTTTTTCTTTGCTGCTTGAAGGGAGTCTCCGAATAAATTCTCATTTAAACACGAAGAGGATCATTGCACCCACAACTTCCACTTCTCAAATGTCTACTGTTGGCAAAAGCAACCTGAGTGTACTGCTTTGTTTTCCCAGTAAAATCGCAGTGTCTTGAGTTCAGAGTCACACTGTGAAACTTGTTTCTTTTGTCTGCGTTGTGTTGCAATCACTTTGCCCCATTTAAAAATCACTTTCTCTTCCAGGCCTTAAGCAACTAAATCCTTTCAGATGGAGCCACTTTGGGTCTTGTGTGTGCTACATTGTCTTCCATCCCTTTGTGTTCCATTTATATATCTAACTTTTTTCCAGCATGTCTTCCATCCGTGCCGTGTTTGATTTGCTCTGCTCTGCAGTGTGGTGTTGTGAAGGAGAGCTTGGCCGGACACTGCTCTGGTTGAGCCCCGTCCTTGGCTGGCTGCAATAATCACCGCACACTCTCTTCTGCTTGTGCTCACAGGGGAGTTGCTCAGTGCTCATTTGGCTCCACCACCCTTGTTGAAGTCACCCATCTTTTTGCTTCCTTTAGGTTACAGAAGAAGCTTATGTCCCAGTTGGAGACATGAACGGCATGGGATTCAGGCCCTTTGATTTGGTCATCCCATTTGCTGTAAGGAAAGGAGAAATAACAGGTACCTGGAGTGCCTCTCAGGGAGGTTTATGCATTTTGTTAGTGTGTTTATCCATTTGCAGCTACCAGTCTGGGTGGTCTAGATCATAGTGTGTGGGGGAGGTTTGTATCCTGCCAGCAACTTAGTTGTTTAATTTCACATCAAGTGGTACCCGCTGAGGGATGAGTAGGATACGCCCTGTCACTGGTTTGAGTTAAGTGAGGGGATTCTTAGTGCTGCCGTGGCCCTCAGTGCTAGGCTGTGAGCTCCTGCACTGTAGGATCTGTTGCTGCTTTTTCCCTTCTGGAGCAGCTACATGCATCCTCGATAAGCTCCATTATTTCTTTTGAGCAGATGATGCAAAACAATTAAACCTGCAGTCCTGTTACATATATTCTCCAAATCAGGCAACCCCTCTTCCACAGGTCTGACAGCTGAGAGCATCACCCCAGTAGCACCCTGGTTGCACTAAGTTCCTGCACACAAGGGTTGTGTCCCCTCTGCCCTCTATCTCAGCAATCCTACCCCAAACACTGGGCTGTCTCAGCTTGAAGGAACAGTTGGTCTTCCCTTTTCAAAAGAGCACAGGAGGTGGAGCATCTTGCTACGAAGTAGTTCAGTGACTTTTCTGGGGCTTGCTGTGGAAAGCTCAGTGGCTGCTGCAAACAGCCCTGCCTGTAGAGTTTGTAAGGTCACAGGACTGTTTGCCAGATGTCTACCACTGCGCTGTATTCATGTAGCTTAAGTAGAAAACATGTCTGGTTAGTGTTCCCATTAGTCTCCTATTTGTGCCTGTGGGTAAGGAATTTAACAATTTAAAATGCTTGTTTGAAATGGCTAGACAATTCTCTGTGGGTGGGAGAGGGGAAGCAGGCAGCTTCTCCTTCTGTAACTCCCATGGTGGCCTTTTGTAGGTGAAGTACACATGCCCTCTGGAAAGACGGATACGCCAGATATCGTGGATAACAAAGACGGCACAGTTACAGTGAAATACGCTCCTACTGAGGTCGGGCTGCATGAAATGCACATAAAGTACATGGGAAAGCACATCCCAGGTGAGTCTGACAAAGCAGGCGATGCAAATCCGAGTGCAGGGTCCTGCTGATGCATCTCCTCCCTGCTGATGTTGTACAGCTGAGTTGTACACACTGTAGTAAGAACTGCCTGGGTTGTCTTACTACTCAGCAGCACTTCCTCTGCAAGCAGTCCAGAGAGAACTAAAGCAAAGGGGTAAGTGCTGGCACATGTGAACTTCCATTGTGGTTTAATAGTACCAGCCAGGCTTAAAATGGATTTTGGTTTTGGGAACTAGCTTTTGTGGCATTTCATTATGAAGAAGAAACATACAATTTTCTAACTTCCATCTTTTTCTGCCACGGTGCTCAGCAAAACTAGTGGTTACAGTGTGTGTTTATCCTTAAAACTGCATTGGCAATCTGTGGGGAGGAGTGAGTGGCTAAAACACTATAGTTACTGTTTCCATCTCATTGCAATAAAATAAAACACACATGCACACTGTGCTGTAATCTTTCTTTCTTCCTGGCTGCTTCTTAACAAACAGAAACCACTGCCTTTCATTCCCTTTCTTTTCTTTGGTCCTTGCTTCAGCAGTTCCCCAGCAGAAGCTCTGCCTTGCCTGGAGGCTGCAGCTGCCCTGCGGTTCTCCGGACATGCCGGCTGTGTGGGGCTGGGGGGAAAAGGGGCAGATCTGTAGGAAGGTGTGTTAGACATGAGACAAAATACCTTCAGCACTGTGTGGGCAGAGCTGCTGGCTCTGCTGGTGTACAGAAAGACAGGATAACTTTGGCTGAAGCAGGGAGCTTGGTGATGTGGTGGATGGTGCTACTTCATTCTCTGCAGCGCTTGTATGGATTTAGAACCTCCATAAATGCTGAACTCCTGGATGTTTTAATTCAGTAAAACCACTACCCTGCACCAGGACAGAAGGATGATGTTGCCTCCTTGAAGGCTGTCATGAATCAAACCTGCTGCTGTCTCAGCTGCAAAATCTAGCTTTGGGCTGAAGAGCTATTTGTGCCTTCTTTTGAAACCATTATTGGCTGTTGGTGACTGTACTTTCTGTTCTTGTGCACCAGCTTAGCTAATCTGAGGCTGGCAAACACGTTTTTGGATACCCTTCAAATTTGCTGGTTCAGGTTCATTGAGTCAGACAATGTGCTCTGCTAGTTCCTAATTCTGAGCTACCAAAATTCAGAATCTCTGCCTGAACTGAAAGCCTGCTTCTGAGTCATGTTCTGATTTAATGTGCTAAAAATAAACTTTCAATGAACAAGACCCTTTACAACATCATTGAAACTTATTTCTGGTAATTTGAGGAACACTTTTTCATGACTGAATGTGGAACAAATTGTGAGGAAGTTTATTTTGAGGATGGAAGGGAAGGCTTATTTGATTTTTAAGTGTGTTACAGTCACATAAAGGATTTTCAAATACCAAGTAGTGAGAAGGGCATTGAAGAACATTGTTATCAGTTCTTGCAGTCCAGGCCACTCACTCTTAAAAGTGCCTCTTTTGGTTGTCTTTTTTTTCCTTTAGAGAGCCCTCTGCAGTTCTATGTGAATTACCCCAACAGTGGCAGTGTGTCTGCATATGGGCCTGGCCTCATTTATGGGGTTGCCAATAAACCAGCAACTTTCACCATTGTCACGGAAGATGCCGGAGAGGGTAAGTCTGTCCTTTAGACCCGTCCTACCCTAAACCAGGATCTTTTTGGTAGTGTAATGCACACTGGTGTTCATTTCCATTCATGTGTCCATGAAAACACACATCTAAGCTGCATTTTAAGTACCAAGTATTGGATCTTTCTCATTGGACCAGGTCTTTGGACTTGATGTGCACAAAGATTTACAGAAGTGCCATTCTCCCTGTTTCCTAGGTGGGCTGGACTTGGCTATTGAAGGACCTTCAAAAGCAGAGATCAGCTGCATTGATAACAAAGATGGGACGTGCACAGTCACGTACCTGCCTACTCTGCCTGGGAACTACAGCATCCTGGTCAAGTACAATGACAAACACATTCCAGGCAGCCCATTCACGGCTAAGATCACAGGTAAAGTTGAGACTTTGGGAAGCACTTCATATTAAAAATTAACCTCTCATAGCATGAAGGACCTGGTTTGTGGCAGGAATTTGAAGTCCTCTGACTTGTTCTGACTTAACCTTGTGAAGTTTGTGACTCATTTCTCATTATGTATTCAGATGATAACAGAAGACGGTCTCAGGTGAAGCTTGGTTCTGCTGCTGACTTTATGCTGGACATCAATGAGACTGATCTCAGCCTCCTAACAGCCAGCATTAAAGCCCCATCTGGTCGTGATGAGCCTTGTCTTCTGAAGAGGCTGCCCAATAACCACATTGGTAAGCTCTGAGAGATTAGTAGGGTAGCCTTTGCTCCATTTTGTTTTGCTGTCTAAAATCACTGACTTCTCTGCTCCTTCCCTAGAAGAGTGTTGTCAAACCAGGTGGTTGATAGTGTTTGATACAGTTGCCCAAAGAGAGAAGAGTGTGAAGAATGACCTTGTCTTAGCTTGCATGTGACATGTCAGGTTGCAATTGAAGTGGTTTTTGTCAGCATATACAAATGGCTTTGGGGTCCACTTGAAAGCAACACTTAAACATGTGTGAAGACAGCACTCCTCCAGAATTTCATTTCTTGGTGTGATTAAGGCATTTAAATCAAGTATAACGTGAATAAAAACTGAATAAATTGGTCACATTTCTCTGCTTCTTAGGCATCTCATTCATTCCACGGGAAGTGGGAGAACATCTGGTTAGCATCAAGAAAAACGGGAGCCACGTACCAAACAGCCCTGTAACAATCATGGTGGTGCAGTCGGAGATCGGGGATGCCAGACGGGCAAGAGTTTTTGGACGTGGCTTGGTGGAAGGACGAACCTTTGAAATGTGTGACTTCATTGTAGACACGAGAGATGCAGGTCAGTTCCACGGCAAAGGGACTGTGAGATGCTGTGAGATACGTACCCACTCATGAGTGTACCCATGTACATGAGAGCATTGCCCCCTCATGTGTAACCACCAGCTGCAAATAGTGTATTCAGCATGCATGGTCATTACTGTCAGTTATTGACTACAGACAACACTATTACCTTAGGATACGATTTGCATGGTCCTGGCTGATGTCCTCAGTTACAGCCAACAGGGACTGTCACTGGGGCACTGATGAAAGTTTCTCATTTGATGGTGCTGGTTCTGGTATCATTTGGTAGAATGGAAAGGAAAGCAAGAAGGAAATGAGGAAGATCTTTCCCTGTTGGTTTAATGTGGAGCCTTGGATAACCTTTTAGCTTTGAAGATAACTTTTCAATATTAACAAATTAAAAGGGATATGGTCAGAAGTTTTTAGGAGCTGAGTGCATCCTGTGCCTTCAGTATCTGACTGATTAGGAGTACAGAAACGGCATTAAGGCTTCATGCAATTCCCATGTGCCCATTATGATACAATCCTACCAACCAGCTTCTGCTACGGGTTTAAACTATTTAGTATCAGGTTTAGAGTAGAGCTATGGAAATGTAAGGCTAACTTACCTGTATTGTAGGTTATGGTGGGATCTCACTGGCAGTTGAAGGACCCAGCAAGGTAGAGATCCAAACTGAAGATCTAGAAGATGGAACTTGCAAAGTGTCCTATTTTCCAACTGTACCTGGTGTGTACATTGTGTCCACTAAATTTGCAGATGAACATATTCCAGGTAAGCAAAAGCATTGGGAGAATTTTTGGTTAGTCCAACTGAAGTCCTACCTAGCTGAGCAGAGCCCTGGAACTGTGGGTGGCCTGTGTGATCTGGCTTGCACCATTAAGTCCCAAAGATTCGAGGAGGTCCTCCACAACAAGCATCAGAAACTGTTCTGGTTCCTTGGGTGTATTTCACTCGAACCTGACTGTTAGCTGGCTATAAAACTTCCCCAGTGATCCCCTACAAGTCAGAGGAAGCTTTCACTTCTCCCCTCAATGCAGTGTGTAATGAGCAGAGGAGGAATGACTTGCTGTGGTACTTACAGGCAGCCCATTCAGTGTGAAGATAAGTGGTGAAGGAAGAGTTAAGGAGAGCATCACACGAACAAGACGGGCTCCCTCTGTTGCAACAGTAGGAAGTGTGTGTGATCTGAACCTGAAAATCCCAGGTAAGCAGCAACATCTTTATCCCCAAAACCACAACTTGCACGTGTATAGCTTGGGTGTACCTGAAGCAGAAATACAAACTTCACTGCTGTAAAGACATCCTTACATTAAGGTAGTTTAGGGAAGAAACATGGGTAGTGTCTCTTTGAATGGTTAAAAATAAACATAACCATGATCAACATACGGAGAAATAAATACCAGGGAAGCCTTAATTTAATTTACTGTGTGTGCAGCAGGCTGGAGAATGGGTCGTACAGCTCACCCTGGCTCCAGGGATTTAAGATCATCATGTAGGCTGTTAAGTGTTTGTAATGCTGTCTGGAAACTGTGAATCACGTAGGCCAGGCTTAGCTGGCTGCACTTTTCCAGCCACTTCATCTGCCCCTGCAGGACCTGGGAAGCTGTAATTGGCTGGGCTTGCTGCTTGGCAGCACACACCTGCCAGAGCACCTATGTGCCTCTTCTGTCATTTGTACTGTGTAATCACTTCAGCTCAGGTCCTGCTTCCAAAAACAAAATCCAAAACCCCTCGAAACTTTCTAATCTGCATTTTTTTTATTCTCTTCTTGTTAGAAATTGATTGTAGAGATATGGAAGCGCAGGTAACTAGTCCCTCTGGGAGAAACTTCAGTGCTGAAATTTCAGAGGTTGACAAAAACACCTACTGCGTCAGCTTTGTGCCACAAGAAATGGGAGTCCACACTGTGGATGTCAAATACAGAGGGCAGCCGGTGCCAGGCAGCCCCTTCCAGTTCACTGTGGGGCCACTGGGCGAGGGAGGAGCCCATAAAGTGAGAGCTGGAGGCCCAGGGCTGGAGCGTGGAGAGACAGGCGTCCCAGGTGAGTCCCCTGCTTTCACTGGGCTCCAGTGTCTGCCGTGTGCAGCTCTGCAGTGCAGTGTTTTGGTTTCTGTTGGCCTGTTCTCTGAGAGTTTGAGCAGAGCTTGGTGTAACGCTGTGGGGTTGCCCCAAGCCAGGGGTGGCCAGTGGAGAAACATGGAGAAATCATATTGCTGTGTCATGTGAATGGAAAAGCCTGGAAATCCACATTTTGGAAACTGACTGCTCTCATGAGATGAACTCGAGGTTGTCAGGTGTGTTATACAGGGCTGATGGGCTAATTCAAGGCTAATAGGAGCCTTCTGGAGAAACTGCTAAGCAGTATCTTCCAGGTTGATAGCATGATGATGATACATTTAAGTATGAGATACTGCACAGTCTGTTAGGAAGAAAATGCAACCCAGCAGCAGCAAACTTGTGTGCTCGTATGCTTCAACAGCTGAGTTCAGTATATGGACACGGGAAGCTGGAGCTGGAGGACTGTCTATTGCTGTAGAAGGCCCAAGTAAAGCAGAAATCACCTTTGATGACCATAAAGATGGATCATGTGGTGCATCGTACATAGTTCAAGAGCCAGGTACGTACCAAGACCAAATCACAGGGAGACAACACTGAATGTGACTTTCAAAGAAAGTAAGGACACTCATTGCTTCTTTTCTCCCTGCAGGCAACTATGAGGTGTCCATAAAGTTCAATGATGAGCACATTCCTGACAGCCCCTACCTGGTTCCCGTCATCGCCCCCTCCGATGATGCTCGCAGGCTCACTGTCACTAGTCTTCAGGTGAGACATAAGGAAACATCTCTACAACTTACCACACAGACTGATTTCGTCCTTGTTCTCCAAGACCAAAATGGTTGTCATTTCTTCTTAGTAAAAGTCTTGCCTTGGTTGGTGCTTGTTTTCAAGCTCAGCTTGCAGCCAGAGAGGTTTTTTGGCTGCTGGCCCAGCTCTGGCGAGCCAGAATTCAAAGGCAGAAGGCTCAGCTGAGTGTATTACAGGTGATAACACTCGGGAATTAGGAACAAGAGGCTCCAGAAATAGCGTTGGAGGAGTTAAAAAGTGTTTTCCCACCCCATTAGCTTGGGGAAGGTCAAGGAGAACTGAAACATGGAAGTGAACCACTGGTGATCATGCTGTCACTGAGTTCCTTGGTTGGCCCATGGATGAAGAGCTGGGCTTCCATGGGTAGTGCAGGCCCAAGTGTCTGGGATGTCACTGGCTGGGCAGACAGAGGGGGCCCTACGGTGAGGTTGGGGTGCATATTTGCTCTGGCTGATGTCATGAAACCACACAGTAGCAGCTCACATGATTCATGGGAGGTAGTGAATCTCAGAGTGAATCAGCTTTATAGCTGGTCTGGGATCATCTGCTAACCTCACCATGTCTGTGTGTGTGTGTCTGTGTGTGTGTGGTTACAGGCATTAAAATACAAGTAACATTAAAGGCCTGACTAAAACCTCCAAAGCCAGAAGCTTGGATGTGAGACTGAGAATCTGTGTCTAAATATACTGTACCTCAGTCCTCATTGAGTGGTGATTAGTACTTCAGTTGAGGCTTTTTTTTGGCTATGTCCTAGCTGTGGTCCCCAGGAGTTTGCTTGGGCTGCAGGACTTCACCTCAGCTGTGTAAATGAACCATGACAGCCGGATCCCATAGTATCTCTTCTAACCAGGAGTTACAAGGGCGTTAATTAGTCACTGTGGTATTGATGTTTACCTTGTGTTTCATTTAAAGACTCTTTGACAGGAATACTCACTTCAGTTAAGTCCTGGAGAGGCAGATAAAGCTGAGTATTTGGTAACGGAGTGCATTGTGCAGCATCAGCCTCCACTAAACCCACATCAGGGACTTCTTTATACATTGTACCTCAGTTCTACTCAGTTGCATTTATTTCCCTCTTCAGGATTTAGTTGAAAACAAAATCAGGTAAAGTATGTTAAACATGAGACATTACTGCTGGATAGCTGCATGTGCTGCACTGGTTGAGGACCATTGCAGCTCAGATGTGGAGCTGCCTCGCCTTCCACTGACGGCCTGACAGCACCGCAACATCTGGTTTCGTGTTTTAAATTGCTTTCTCATGTTTAAGACATCTTGTGGTGGTGTTCTAAATGCAGCCTCTTGTGGCAAATATAAACATGCATGTTACTCTTTCAGACAACTGGATTATCAGAGGCTTTTCCCTGAATGAATCTGGAATGAGTGGATGGGCTGAAAATGGAGCTATAGCTTAAGCATCCTTTAAATCAACTGCCTGAATACTGAGGACTGACCTCAGTGATAACGGGTGACTAGTCCTGTAAGCCTGCCTCTCTTTGATGTGGCAGAGCATTGGGCTTCCAAAAACCCAGGTTACCATGGGAAAAGTCAACCTAGGCAATATGGGTGACTCCTGAATCAGCCACCCCCTAAGAGGGAGAGAGCTGATTTGAGACTTAATGCAAATGACAACATCATACCTTTTGTTGAAACCTAAAAAAGCCCTCATGCTGAAGTGGTTATTTCCCTGCCACAAATCTTGTACTGTCTGAAACATGAAGTTTAAATTTGATAATCTGACTGTTGCATTCTCAGGAGTCTGGATTAAAAGTTAATCAGCCAGCATCCTTTGCTATAAGGCTGAATGGGGCAAAGGGCAAGATCGATGCTAAAGTCCACAGCCCCTCCGGAGCTGTCGAAGAGTGCCATGTGTCTGAGCTGGAGCCAGGTGAGCACAGCTTTACAGTGTCATAACAAACTCTGTCTCTTCCAAAGCATTTGCTGTCCCACAGCAAGGGAGTTCCGTTTCTTTGGCTTGCGAACAGGGTGCCCAAGGAATGAGCACATTGCTTTGAAAATGACTCCTTGGTGTCAAGAGCTGTTCAGTCAGGGTTGTGTCCATGCCTTTCCTAGATAGCCAGAGAACTGACTGACCCCCAGTTGTGTAAAGTGCAGATATTTAAGTCTTGACTTGCCAGTGAAGGTACAACAATATTAGTCATAAATGAAATATGATGTGGGAGAAATATGATGGGAAGAAGTTTATTTTTCAAAGCTATGCTTCCATCTTTGACTAATAGTTTATTTTTAACTTGCACTCACTCCTTCATATGAAATGTCAAGGAAGCTGACTATAAGCAAACACTACAGAAAGCTCAACACCTGTTTCAGCAATGAGCTTTTCTTTTTCGCTTGAAGTCTCTATGAGTTATGGTCTGTACTATGGACAGACAGCAGCTGTCCAGCTGGAGGAGATCAGTCCCTCCTCTGAGTTAACACGCAATCAAAAATGTTAAATATCAGCAAATTGCTAAATTACTTCATTAGATAAAGGTGCTGTGTCTGTGATGTCAGAGCAGCACGCTCAGCCCACTGGTGAGATTTGGCTTCCTCTGACCAGCTGCTTTTCTTCTCTGCACTGCTCTCTCAGCTGCTGACAGGTTAGGCTGTGATTCAGTTGTCATGTTTAGTGCACGAGTGAGGCAAATAACCCTAAAACTCACCCTGCAGACTAGATGACAGCTGAGGTCAGGTCCTAGTAAACAAGGTGAAAATCCAATCTGTAACACCTTCTGCAATAAATACAGCATTTTCCTACTTAAATATCAGCTCGTGTGGTTGAGTTCACTAAACCTGGGACCAAAATATGTCAAAGCATTACAGAATCTTGGGTTGCTAACCTGTTGGGTTTAATTGCTGGTTTATTGTTTGAGTGTTACCTCTGATGTGTCAGGAAAGCCACTTCTCTCTCGCAGATAAGTACGCCGTTCGGTTCATCCCCCACGAGAACGGCATCCACTCCATCGACGTGAAGTTCAATGGGAGCCACGTGGTGGGCAGCCCGTTCAAAGTGCGTGTGGGCGAGCCCGGGCAGGCGGGCAACCCCACGCTGGTCACGGCCTACGGATCCGGCCTGGAGAGCGGCACCACGGGTAACCCTCCTCTTACTGCTCTGATACAGACTTGTTTGCACTTGGCTTTGAGGCACACACAGAAGCTGTTCCTAAGGCATATTTTTACATGACTTTGCCTGCTAAGGCAGCTGAACTAACCCACATTCTCTGCTGACCTGAGCACAGGCTAATTTTGCTTTCTAGCATGCTCCTCATGTCTTATAACCATCACTTACCAGTCTGCAGGCTATACTGAGCCTTAACAACCTTAAAACTTGTGTAAATGAGCAGCTGCAGCATGTGTTCACTGGAGCTGCTGGTTAGCAGCTGGGCTAACTCTGCCAGTTAGCTGAGCTCCACCTCGGTGGTCCCTTGGAGCTCTGGAGATGCTCTGGCTCCCTTCCACGCATGAACACAATGTCTGAGTTGGCTGTCTAGTTGAAGGAATCTTGTTTAACTTGTGTGCCCCTGTTAATTAAATGGGTACCAGGGTGTACCCTTCAAGCTTCCCTTCAGTGCTTGCAGGTCTAAGAAATTTCAAGTTAAATGTGGTATGATGTGTGAACCCTGGGGAGAACAGTGGATTGTTGTGTTGGCTGTGTGCTTCAGATGCAGTGGAAATCTGACACCTCTGTGTCTTCTGCGGCTGCCTCATCTGATAGTTCTCAACTCAAGAATGTAGAGTTTAGGGTTTGTTTTTTCATTTATATGATTTGTGGCCTTAGTGAGAACGTATGAAAACATTCCAGGATATGCACATTGATTTATTTAATTGTGTGCTTGCTCAGGCCACACACACAGGTGAATAGCAGAGTAAAACTGATTATTTTTCTTTCCTTTTGTTGTGCAAGGGAATAGCTAGTTCCTCTTATCCCACCTACTGCTGTGTCTTGTGGATTCCATTTCATTACCTTTTTTCTCCCTGGGAAAAAAAATAATGCAGTTATTCAGTTAAAGCTTCTGGTGTTCTGGAGAAACCAAGCAGTTGGTTTTGGAGACGTGGATACACCACATAAAATAAAGATACAGCCTGTGCTGCTTTAATAGGTGGAAACAAAAGCACTCATTAATACTAGCCACTGATGCATCAGGGACAGGGGAATTTTTCTCCCTCTATAAAGGTGCTTTGGGTTGTTTTAAATCTAAACAGACTGTTTAACTTCAGTAAAGTTACTCTGTGCCCCGTTGTTGAATCCTGGCTGCTGCCAAAGGCTCGGTGCCCTGGGAGCTGCCGAGCAGCATTTCTGAACAATGGCCCAGTGTAGGGGTTTCAATAGCCAGAGGCTGAGCACCTGAACCATCCCCCGCGAGGGCTGTGTGCCTGCAGCCTCCAACAATGCGAGCCTTCATCTGGGGCACAGGGAAAACCACCGACTCTGGAGCAAGAAGTCTTAGTGAGCAGCTGTGAAGCTTGCTGGTTTTGGGAATTAACTTCCCTCCAGTTGAGAGAGGCATTGCAGGTTGATGCCTGACCTCCTGGGCAGGCGGTGCCAGGGACATGGCACAATCCTCTGTGGGAGCTGGGCTCTCCCAGCATTGCGACACAGCAGTCTCTTGTGTGGAGAGGCTACAAACTTCTCCCTAGTTTATTCCCACATCTGCATGCTTCTGTCGCAGCAGCAGTAAACTTTCCCATGGCCATCCTGATTTTGAGTGAGCCTGAGCACTTTATTCCTTCTCAGCAGTGTCTCATGCTACAGCCCAAAGATCATAAATATTTTAAGCCAGAGTTTGACAGTAAATTATTTGGGGGCTGAAAGCCTTATTTAATTTTTTCTTGTGTCATTGGCATTGTGTCATTGGCTTAGTATTAGCAGCAGTAATTCAGCTGTGTTAACCAGATGCTGTAATTAAACAAGCTTTTGTTTCCACAAACTGCTTGGAGCGCTGTTGCCAAGCAGTTCAGACACCCGTCTCCTCCAGGAGATCTCCTGCCCCTTGTCTCTCCTGCTTTCTTGTGGGCTCTTCAGTGCTGATTTGTGGTCCAGGCAGCGAGACAGCTCCAAGCTCTCCTGAATTTAGCCATGCTGGAGCTGAGTTAGTGTGGGCTTTGACACCCAAGAGAAAGGTTCTTGCTTTCTCTCTAAGCCAGTTTTTAGATGGTGAATTACTTCCATTCCAGTCCTGAAGGGCTCTCATGACCCCTTGTCCCACACAGTCACATAACCCAAGCAGAGAAGGGAGCAGGATGAAGCCAGGCAGAGTTCCAGGGGTGCAGAGCCTGTGAGAGGATGCGGGGCGGGGGGATGTGGTGTCCCTCCCTGCCTGCAGCCCTGGGCAGCCTGGTCTTGCGCCGAATTACCCCTTCCTGTTTACTGACTGAGGCTGCATGTGTAACGTGGGTGTGAGGAAGAGTGTGTCTCACTGTGCTACGTCTTTCTAGGACTGCAGTCGGAGTTTTTCATTAACACGACCAAGGCTGGTCCAGGTACCCTCTCTGTTACAATTGAAGGGCCATCAAAGGTGAAAATGGACTGCCAGGAAACTCCAGAAGGTTACAAAGTCATGTACACACCCATGGCTCCAGGAAACTATTTAATTGGAGTTAAATATGGTGGACCTAACCACATAGTGGGCAGCCCCTTCAAGGCAAAGGTTACAGGTAAAAAGCTAACCAGTACTTACTGTGTGCCTGAAGCAGCTCGTGTCATTCAGCAAATACATCCCTCTGAGACAGTGGCATTCTGGTCTAGATGCCCAAAAACACAAGAAGCAAAATGCTTTTCCCCATCCCCTCCAAAGCCTAGATGAGGGGTCTCAGTAGCAGCTACAAGAGCAGCAGTTATGGATCTTACCAGCTTGACTCAGTGGTGGGCCATAAAATAGCTTCATGGGGTAAAATTAAAGCCTGATCTAGTGCCAGGGTGTTGCACTGGCAGTAGGGAAATATGACTTATTTACTTACTGATTTTTCCCCTCAAAGCATGAAACCTGCTTGCCTGTAGCATAAGTGACGCCTTTCTTGGTCTCATTTTGGTGCAGGTGTTACCTACCCAAATGTAGGTAACATCTGGGAGGCTTTTAGGTGATGTGAGGAAGGCCAGTTTAGGAAGCTTGTTCTCTCTTCAGCACTGTGTTTAAGCACAGGCTGGAGCTCATCTCTGCTGCTGCCCCTGAGCTAGTCAACCCTCTCCTGGTGCCCAGAGTGAGGGATGTTCTTGGGAGAGGGTGTCAGGGACTGCACTTCCCCAGGCTGGGACACGCTATGCTTTCAAAACGGGTTATTGCAAAATTGCGCCTGCTTTTCTGCCAACTCAAGTTTCATTTTTGGCATTTGGTGATTGGAGCACAATTAACTCTTCTTAAGCCAGCTTTGCTTAATGAATCCTGAAGTTCCTGTGGTCCTTCAACCACTTGAGGGCTCTGGGATGGGATTGCTGCCAGCAGTGCTGGAAGATGTCAGCTTAAAAACCCAAATAGGAAATTGGTCCTCTTCAAAAATGCATTTTGGATGCAGAATGCATGCTAGTCATTGGGAGGGTTTTGAAACCTCCTTGTGAATGCTTTTCAGATGGGGTGAATCTGAATGTCAGAAATGAAATCTTCTCTGTTTCCAGGACAGCGACTGGTTAGCCCGGGCAGTGCCAACGAAACTTCTTCCATCCTGGTAGAGTCGGTGACGAGGTCATCGACTGAAACTTGCTATAGCGCCATTCCCAAATCCACCTCGGATGCTAGCAAAGTGATTTCCCGTGGAGCAGGACTCTCAAAGGCTTTTGTGGGTCAGAAAAGTTCTTTCTCTGTGGACTGCAGCAAAGCAGGTATGGATGCAGGAACCAGCTGGATGTTCAGGGTGGGTGGTTTAGCTGGGTTGTTTTTTCTTCTAAATCAGCTTGCAGAATTAAAGTTCAGAGCTTGAGGTGTTGATCTGATTCTAAAGACAAACTCTAAATACTACACCATACTCACCAAGTCAGTCCTAATATAGAGGCTGTAAAGATGCCAGTTCCTCTCCAAATGACCTCATCTGAGCAAGGTGCACCTGAAAGAACCACAGGGTTATGGCATGAGAACAGACAGGTTGCTGAACTTAAGCAACCCTTGTGGTGCATTGTAGCATGTAATGCACAGTGTTCCCACTTGCCTTGAGCACTGATTATCATCATCATCATCATGCAGGAGCTCTGTGGAGGGTGGATTACAGGCCAGCTGTGTTCACTGGCCCCTGCTATTAACTTCTGATGAAGTACTTGTAGAGCAGCGCCAGCTTGTTTTCACAAGCAGCATTGATGTCTCCTGCGCTCGAGTTAGAGAGTGGTACCCTATCAGATCTGGCAAAATGCACAAATAAACCCTTGCCTCTATGAGGTTGAAAGCTTTTTAACATAAAATTCCTTCTTATACCAAATTAGCTGAGCCATACCTCAGACTACCACTCTGTGAACTGAGATAACAAAATCCATGTGTTACAGAGCCAGTATATTATGGTACAACCATGCTGGCTTATTTAAGCTCAGCAATGTTAACAGGCTGTTATTTTGCTGCAGGTTCCAATATGCTGTTAGTTGGTGTCCACGGACCTACAATACCGTGCGAAGAGGTGTCCATCAAGCACTTGGGCAGCCATCAGTACAACGTCACTTACGTCGTCAAGGAGAGGGGTGAATATGTCCTGGCAGTGAAATGGGGTGACGAGCACATCCCTGGGAGTCCCTTCCATGTCACTGTTCCATAAACGGGGCCAGAGCCGCTCTCTGCGTTTGCAGCCCAGGTGCAGAGTTATCCTGGGTGCAGTCCTGTTGCAAAATGCAGTATCTAGATACACACGGCTCACATTTCAATGCGGTCAGATGTAAACTCTGTAACTATTTTTTACAAGCATTTCACTTCTGTCCTACTTACCAACCTGATGTCAATCTATTTAATATCCTCCTCAAATTGTACCTTTGCAGTACAGTCCGGGTCACTTCTAATGTTCGGAGAATCATATGGATGACTAGACACTAATTTCCCTTGCGGATGTTAAAGACTTTGGATGTTAATTGAAAACTGGAATTTGTCTTTGTAATTGGGTATCTTAACTACTGATTTTATTTGACTGGAGACTTTACATTTTAGTTATGGAATATGACTTGGGCTGTCCCCAGTTCAAATTCTTTTCTGTAAAGAAATGAGGTAAAACTGGTACTATAATAGGTGCCTTTCTATACTTGATCAATTTTAACGCTTAACATTATAAAAAGCTACTATAAGTGGCTTTACCACTCAAATTTAAAATGTTTCTGAAAATGCTAGTGGTTTACATTTAGAAAAGGTTTATCTTTTATAGCAAACCAGAAGCAGATTGAAATCGACTTCCTGGAAGCTTTCAGCCTTTCTATATTAATGCTTTGTAACTCTAGACAGGTAGCTTTTTGTCCATGATGCTAGCAATGCGGTTTTTAATTAGCTTGGGATTCTGGTGATGTTTCTGAAACTTTACAGATAACTCCCCACACTCTTTTTATTTAAGAACAAGCCCCCGGATTGGCTGGGTTAAGTAAATCCCCTAAACTTGCTGAGGCAGGGATAGCTCCGGCCTGTGTGACACACAGTTTGTGCAGGACAGAGCACTGTGGTGTGTTGGGATGATGGTCAGCGGTTTCCCTGGAGGCCACAGGCCTGGGGAGTAGCTGAGAGGGTGCAAAAAGCCAGCCTGGGAAGGGGACCCTCAGCTGCAGGGGGGTGTGGGGAGGGAGGGAAGGTGTGTGAACGCACCAGTAACAGCAATACAAATAATGGCAATAATACCATGAACAGACCCATCTTTGGTCCAAGGTGTTTTATTGTGTCTCAGTCCAAGGACATGCCTGAAGCACACTCGGCTCCTGAAATCCCTTTCGTGCTGCAACAGGCATTGCTGAGGAGGGTCAGGGAGTGGAAACTTCCTTATAACTTGTCTGTTTGTCCCGGATTACTCTACGCTACTTCCCAAGTGCATATCTGAATTGCTGTCAGCTGCTGGGGCTTTAGTAGACCCTCCTAATGAGCTTTAACTCTGCGACTAGGAGAAGGTAGGATTTGTTGAAAACTTGTTGAAATGTCACTGTCCCTTGGGAGAAGTTCATGCTTAATGGTTCTGTAGTTACATGTGGATGCACTACTCTCCAGCACAGTCATTGGGAACATAAAGGAAAGTTGGGGGGTTTTTTACTGTGCTTTTTTTTGTGCCTTAATGTGAAATGCTCACTACATTGTAAAGTAGGAATTTAAAACAAAATAAACTGGAATAAAAATACAGGATTGTAAAATTGTATGTTATAACTTATTAAATAGAAATGTTTGCTTCATTAAAATGTGCATGTTAAAAACAACATTGGATTCTTTTCATATGTAGTCAGTAAAGTTCAAACTGAAACTACACCACGTAGCGGCTTCAGGCAGACTGGATAGCAAATAGGCCCTTCAGGTAGCATTGAAAATTTGGGCATAACCTCAGTGCCATTCTTTTTTTTAAATTTTCTTTTCCTCTAAACCCTTTTTTTTTTTTCTTAAAATGCCAGAAGTTTAAGCTATGACATAAACATCCTGTGCCACTTTGCCCCTGCACAGACCCCAGGCATGGGGTCAGTGGAGCTGGCACTGGTGTGTCCCTGGAGCTGCCAGCTGGGTTATCAGTCTGATCCCAGGGCACTCCAGTGGCTCTCTGTGTCCCTCCAGGCTCCTGGGGTTGTTTGCAGAAGGTGTCTCCCTGCACCTGGAGCCGGCAGCCCCAGTGCACAGCCATGGAAACCAGCAGATGTTTTCCCAAACAAGCTCCTGCTGAAAGCCCCAGTGAAACCTGAGATGCAGTGGCTGCCAAGGACTTTCCTGCCCCAGGTTTATCAGATTATTTCCTTTTTATAGTTAACTGTGTTTCATTAGCCTTGTGCTACGTCAGCGTGAACCTCCTATATAATGTTTTTAAACAAAACAAAATAACCTGGATACAGCTGTTGGGGTGAGTAAACCTTGAGAGCGTCTCACCTGTGTAACCCCCATGTCCCAGTCACCCTGCCCTCGTCTGGCCTTCTCTTGCCTGTTGCCCCTTGTCTGGGTTTAATGACAGTGGCTGAAATTAGTGGGGTTTTCTGTCAATTTAAGGGACCCTGGTTGGTACCGTGGCTGGGTTTACCTGCAGCAGAAGCTGAGCTCTGCTTCAAGTGACCAACTCTGCCTTGCCTGGGCACTGGCAGCTGTGGAGTGTCCGTAAAAATTACCTTGCTAAGAACAGCAAGCACCTAGTGGTGGTGATGAGAAGAGCTTCTGGTGTAACTTGGCTGTGTTGATGTTTGGCAACAACATTCACCTAACTCTGGCAGCTGAGGACTGACTTTGTGTTGGGCACAGAGCAGTGCTTTGGGGGACATTCTGCTCTGCTCTTGGTCTCTGGCACCTTTATGAAGGTTTTGGTGTGCAGTGCCCTTCTCAGCAGGCAGCTGTGGGGCTGTTGGTGTACTGGGTTACTGGTGTCCCAGTGCCTCCTGCTGGGTAGCCTTGCAATGGTACAAGAGAGATTCTTCATTATAGGCAGAGGGCTGGTATTAGGTTTCTGCCTTTTCCTGTGTAAGTGTTTTTCTGCCACTTTGGTTGAACTTAATTCTTTTCATTGTTTATAGTCTCTCCTTGATGCAGGTTTATAGCAGGGTCTGGCCACCTGTGAGTCCCCCTGGGAACTCATCCATCCCTCTTCAACTGGCCCAAACTGTCCTGTGAGGGCTCTGTTAGATCTGGCAGTGCCCTTGGTGGCCACCCGGACCCCCGGTAGCCACTGACCCAGGGCAGCCCTTAAGTCAGGGCAGTGCCACCCAGGAAAACACTGGGACCCTCTGTACCTCCGGGAGGTTCACTGGATGTCTCAGTGGGTGGTGGAAGGTAAGTCCCTGTGGCACACCAGTCATGGGATGGTCACTCTCCAGAGCATTCCATCGCCCTGGCTGGTATTGGTGGGGTCTGATGCATTTGTACATCCCAGTGGGCAGAGAGGAGGGATCTTTAGAGATGATGTCCTGGAGCTCCTCACAACCTGCACACTCAGCCTGTCTTCCACTCCCTGTCTGCCCTGTAGCAGTCCCTGACCCTGTGCTGTGCTTGTTCCTGCCATAGCCTGGGGTCTCACCTGCATTTGCTGCCCCTGGCCTTCTCCTTTGGTTTGGGGAGCTTTGGAGTTCCCTCTTCAGACCCCTCTGGGTGTCCCTGCTGACCTCCATGTCTGTGATGGCCATCTCTGCAGCCAGCGTGGCAAATACCTCGTATACTGGGGCGTACTCAGAACTGCATTTCATCTTGTGCAGCTGTGAGTATCTATAATAAATAGATGTATTAAAATAAATTTTAATAGCTTTGGGGTTAAATAATTACTATTAATTAAATTATTCTAATAACTTAAAATATTCCAGTGTTTATCTTAATAATTCAAATTATTTTGTCTTTGAATTGCTTCAAATTAATAATTGAATTACTTTATATATATACATATATATATAAATATATATGTAAAGATGATCCAGAGCATTAAGTTTTTTGGAAATGTTACTGCAGTGGTCAGTCTCCAGGGCTGGGACTGTGCAGAATACTTTATGTGTTCAAGGTGCAACTCCCTTCACTCCCCAAAAAGCCCTGAGCTGCTCTGAGTCTCTTGGGTGCATTAACAATGCGGGCACTGGGGCTGTTGCTCAGCAGAGCTCTGGGTTTGGTCAGATTATGCAAACCCTGTAATTAGTTTTCCCTCTAATTGTCTGTGGAAAGTGAGATTGTGAAATTTCCAATCCAGAAACTGCTTTTTTCTCTACTCACTTTTAACTTCTACATGTATTTGCTTTAAACTGATTTGATTTGATTTTTCAATTTGTTTTTTTTTTTTACCCCATACTGAAATGTACTTGCAATGCAGACAATGCACCTTTCTCAAAAAAAAAAAAAAAAAAAAAGGGAACAAACTATGTATAAATCACCTTTAAAAGTCTGTCCAAGGTGGCTACGTATAAACAGACATCACTTGACAGAAACTGGGATCGAGTTACGTGAAACTTAACTCGGGCAATGGCACGATGCTTTTTTACACAGTGTTTTTTGTTTGTTTGAGGGAGACTCTTTGCAAACCATTTGTTATTATGACAGCTGGCTGCACCATGCTCTCCCATGAGTCCAATGAAAACTGGTTGCCCAGTCTGGGCTCTGCCAGGTCAGGGACAGCTCTGGACCCACTGGCATGCAAGGGATGGGGTCTTGCAAAGCTGCCGGCAGCATCCCCAGGTGTGCTCTGTGCCTGCTGACTTGGAGGACCTTCTTTTTTTAATTATTTTTCTTATTTTTCACATCTCCTGTCCATATCCAGAGTAGCACAAAGGAGTGTTTGGAATTTTGCTGCCGACAGCAGTGGTGCAGGACATGCACCGGGGCACTCAGCCCTGTATTTGCTGCAAGCTGGGAGCAAACCCGCCTGGTACCTGAACCTTTAGGCATCCCAAACTCCTGTAAGCAAAGGTTTGTTTTTAAAAGTAATTTATCCCCGTGTTACAGCGACTTAGAGACTCTCCCATTGCCATCCTCCCCCCACAGTGAGATGCCACATCTTCACGGCTCCATCCAAGCTGGAAAAGCAGCAGGGAGGGCAACAGCAATTTCTTCCTCCACAGCCTCCAGTAATGGTTAATATTCCCAGGTCCCTTTCACTGAAGGTTATCAAAACAGCCTTGCTGCCAGTCCCCCCTCTTGTGCTGGGCTGTTTCCCCAGGGCCTCCTGGGAAAATGCTTTTAAATGGCTTTTCAGAATTTCTCAGACTTTCAGAGTTAATTTTCATGGTTGTGAATTTATATTGCGCACTTAGAAAAAACATTGTCCCTAAATCAGGGTGGATTTATAGCTCCTGTCGCTATTAATTTGACTGAAATTTAAAGCACATTCTTTATATAACATGAACGAAAGGCTAGTATTTGTGATTTTTGAAAGAAAATTAATAGGAAAATATGATTTAGCAGGGCCCAGAGGTATGTTTGACAGCTCTTTCCTGTGCTGAGCTGCCTTTCTGCAGGACCTTGGTACTGCAAATATTTACATCCCTGCTGAGCTGGAAGCCTGTGAGTCCTTTGGGCCCCATGGAGGAGCTGGCCCTGCCAGGGGGGTATTTCTTTCTGACAGTGATATCCAGCTAGGGTGTTTTATTTGGGGGGTGGGATTTTGCATCTGGCTTCCCCAAAAATGGCTGGGGTCAGGCCCTCCTCCTCCCAGCAGAGAGGCACAAAAAGCGGTCATGTCTCAATGCCGGCATTTGCAGAGCTTTTCAGGGAAGGTTTCTGGTTACTTTGCCAACACAAAATTAATTCCTATAAATCTGTCTCCTGTCTAACAGAAAATTACCTCTGCAAACACTGACAGTTGAGACATTATATTTAAAATTATGCACAAAGTATTTAACCTTGTTTTTCTCACCAGCTGAAAACCAGCCTGCAGAGAAAGGGTGCTTGTGGTCATATACCAGGTGAGAGTGCAGAGGTTGTGTCCCTGAACCCTTGGGATGATGGAGAGGAGCATGGGCTAAACTCGGCTCAGTGGGGGGTTAGGTTGGATATTAGGAAAATATTCTTCTCTCAGAGGGTGGTTGGGCACTGGAACATGCTCCTCAGGGAAGTGGTCACAGCACCAAGCCTGAAGAGTTCACAAACCCTTTGGGCAATTCTCTCAGGCACATGGTGTGATTTTTGTGGTTGTCCTGTGCAGTGCCAGGAGTTGGACTTCAATGATCCTTGTGGGTCCCTTCCAACTCGGGATATTCTGTGATTCTGGCACGGGAGAAGGGGTTGGTGGCATCTGTGAAGGGATGGTGGTGCTGGTGGCCAGAACAGCCTCACATCTTCCCCAAAACCAGGGACAAACCACCAAAGAGCAGAAGCACAGTCACTGGAAGACATCCCGAGGAGCTGGGCAGGCAGGAAGGGCTGTGGCTGCTGCTGGACCGAGCCAGCTGCCCTGATGCTCCTGGGGCAGGTATGGCAGGGACACCAAGGGGTCCCCAGGGGATGATGTGTCCTGTAACCTGCCAGCACCAGGTCCTGGGAGCCACTGCCTGCAAGCGGGGCTGCCTTATGAAGGTCATCGCAGCACGTTCCCAGTTAAGTAACCCTGTGCAATGAATAACCAACCCTGGAGCCGAGGGACTGCTCCCTTTTTGTTGCAAAACTCATTTACAGACACGGTGGGCTCAGGGATGGGGGTCAGCCTCTCTGCAGTGAGTGAAGAGGTCTGTATGGAGATACACGGGGGGATGCAGATCCATGAGCTCGCAGTTAAGTGGGAAATCCCGCTTCCTCTGCACGGCTGCGTTTGCTGGCTGTGCTGAGGGGTCTGAGTGTGAATTTCCCAGACGCTGGGACTCGCAGCAATGCCACCAGAGGGGGCTCTAGTAATATTTAATGTGTGCCTGGCTCCGCGGGGCGGGGAGGGGGCGGGCGCCCTGCAGGAGGGAAAAACGCCTTATTCTGGGGGCTGACGGAGGTTTGCAAATGCTTTTAACGACCCATAGGCAGAGGGGAGGGGAAAAGCGATTTTTCAAATTGTTTTCCTTTTGAATAAAGGCAGGAGAAATAGGACTGTTGTCCTCACCTCCCGCTCTCCATCTCCCCAACTTGCTTGGCAGAGAAAAGCCCCGCCCAGGGACCACTGAGCTCTGGGCTACAGGGGAATCGGGAAAGCTCTCCATGGGTTGCCCAGGGAGGCTTTGCTCCCCTCCTGGTCCTTTTCTGTGGCAGATGCTCAGTCTGTGAGTGGCCAAGTCCAGCCTGGGGCATGGAGTGCTCCCCACAATCCTTCCAGAGGCTGAGGGTGCTGTGAAGCACCTGGGCTTGGACCAACTGCTGGTTTTAGCAATCCCACACTGGTAGGCTCTTTGATTTTTCTGCCTTTGATTTGCTATCAGTGCCACCGGCCCTGCTGTGCACAACACAGCCTTTCTAGGGCTGCAGCTCAGTCGTTTGCTGCACATCTGTATGTGGCCAAACATCTGTACAGGTGTACATCTGGTGCAGGGTCTGGGACACACATCTTATGAGGAGCAGCTGAGAGAGCTGGGGGGCGTTAGCCTGGAGAAAAGGAAGCTTGGGAAGGACCTTATTACTCTACAACTCCCTGAAAAAAGGGTGTAGAGAGGTAGGGGTCAGTCTCTTCTCCCAAGTGACAAGGGACAGGACTACAGGAAAGGGCCTCAAGTTGTACCAGGGGAGGTTTAGATTGGATAGTGGGGAAAATATTTCACTGGAAGGGCTGTCAAGCACTGTCACAGACTGCCAAGGGACGTGGTGGAATCACTGTCTGTGGAAGTGTTCAAAAAATGGGATGTGGTGCTTAGGAACATGGGTTAGGGGTGGCCTTGGCAGTGCTGGGTTAACAGTTGGACTCGATGATCTGAAAGGCCTTTTCCGACCAAAACTGCTCTTTGATTCTGTGATCTGTATGTCCAGGCACAGGATGTGTCTGTGTCCCAGCCCAAATACCATCAGTGGTGGCTTTGGCACCTCCTTCTCTTCACCCATCGCCCGTGTGGCGGGGAAGAAGCAGGAGCTCTGGATGGTGTTCCGGCTTGAATTGCTCACGTCTGTGTGCATTCATGCACAAACTTTCAGGAAAGCAAAACAAATGTGGATGTAAACTGAAACGAGAGAGGCTGTGCTGCACATGGATGTTGCTGTGCCCAAGGGCTTAAGAACTGGGTTCACTTGCCATGGTGCAGAAAGGGGACTACCCCTGGTCCAGATGACCCCCATCCTTCTGTCCAGTTTGTTAAACAGCACATCCCAGCATGTTTGCTTGATTATGGTTTATATATAATTTTTTAACGTTTCCCTAATGCTGCAGGTTCAGTCACAGTGCATGATCCATCAGTCTGTGCTGGGGGATGTACAGACCCTGAATGAACAAGTCAGGATCTCCTGGGGTCTTGTGCCAGCTCTCCTGTGTGCTCACTGCTGTCGGTGGCTCCAAGGAGGCAAAAGGAGGTAGGCAGAGCCTTGCTCAGGACTAAAAGGTCTCTTGTTCTGTGGACAAGGAAGACAGGTGTCGGGGCCCTCTCTGTGGGTTAGTGGGGAGCAGTGCCAAGGCCAGGAAGAGGACATGAGCCCTCTTCAGATGAAGGTGCAGATGGACAAACCAAGCCAGCAGAGATGATGGAGGCTGTAGAGAAGTAGCAGTCCTGCCTTAAGCTGCTGGTGTGGGTTCTGGGGGTTTCCCTGCTAAAGGACTCATATACCCAGGGCAGTAAAAACCATCCTTGTGTGGGTGAGGAGCAGCCCAGGCTCCATCCCAGCAGCAGGGACCTTCTGTGGCCTGGGAGGGGTCCCTCTGTGGGGCAGTGGAGACCGTGGGTCTGCAAGAAGTGAGGATGCCTCCAGCACGATACATTGGAGAAGGGCTTCCCAAGGACCCAAACCTGAGGGATCTTAACACTTTTTGTTCAGCTGAACCCTGCCTGCTCTGTGCTCTCGCCTGGCCAGGGCTGCTGGGAGTTTTCAGTTTCTGAAGAGCCTCTTTGTTTCTTTCCCATGATCTGAGACCTGGCTTGCACGAGACAAAGTCTTTCCAGGAATTTTGGATTCCCAGTGTAAAACTTCTGTTTGATCATAAATTAAACTCAAGAAGCCTCATTCATCAAAAAGAGAACCTTTGTTCTGGCTGCAGAACATATCAAGGCTCCTGCAGGCTGGAACAACTTGAAAACCCCTTTGCAGTTGGGACAGCTGGGTAATGATCCCCAGTGAGGAAAACCTAGAGATAACATGAACTGTTAAACATTTTAGGATGTAATTATAATATGTCTAATGAATGTATGGAATAAACACAGGAATATCTATAGAGACTGTGCTGCCAGTAGGAGCTTTGGGCACCTCCCATCCCTATCAAACATTACAATCCGAGTGCAGATGCCTTCTCTCTGCTGTGAATCCCACAAAACCGTGTCCCAGCTCTCCATGGGGGAGCACCACTTGGTATTAAGCTGTCCCTCACCAGCTGACACCTCAGCCCCACAGCCGCTCACTCAGTCCCTGCCGGTGGGACGGGGGAGAGAATCAGAAGAGCAAAACTGACAAAACTTATAGGTCGAGAAAAATATAGTTTAATAAGCAAAGCAAAACAAGGCATTCATTCACTGCTTCCCATTGGCAGGCAGGTGTTCAGCCACCCCCAGGAAATCTGGGCTCCATCACATGTAATGGTTACTGGGGAAGACAAACACCATTACTCCCAAAGTCCTCTTGTTCCTTCTTCTTCCCCAAGCTTTGTGTGCTGTGTGTCTCCGTATGGTGTGGGATACCCCTTGTGTCAGTGATGGTCTGCTCTCCCTCACAACTTCTTGTGCACCCTGAAACAACTCGCTGGTGGGGTGAGAGGCAGAAACTGTGTGAGAGGCCAACTACTGTGAAGAAAATTCACTCTATCCCAGTCAAACCCAGCCCACAGCTCCAAGCTGACAGGCACTGACATCACTCCCAAGGCTGCTCTCTTATCTTCAAAGGCTGGGTAAAGGACTATATTCAATATCACAAATAAGGACAAATATTTTCAGTAAAACTTAGTCATAATTACATCTTCTTCATGACTGAATGTGCCCATTATGGCTTTCCTGGAGCGTGATTTATTCCTTTGTGCACTGTTCCTTTCTGAAAGCCAAGAGACAGAAGGGACTTACGTAGGAGCAAGACATGAGGCCAAAGACTCAGACTGACTTCAGCCATCATTGCTGTCAGCCAAACAGTGGCATCTCTATAAAAATCTCAATGTAAATATTTGTTCTATATCAGGCTCTTTCCTTTGCCTTGATTGCAGTATAACTGAGGGAGCTTATGAAATGCTGTATGATTTCAAGTTAATTGCTACTGAAAGTTGGAGGATTTGTTGTCTGCCTTGCACACATACCCCTGGGATCATTTTCTCTTGATTTAGTTTCTTTCTTCAAATTCATTTCTCACTGAACAGTTTCACAAAGGCCAAACTGTTTTCCTCCTCACAAAGCCCCTCTTGCTTGCTTGCCCTCCCTGCCCCTTCAGCAGGCAACCCAGGGCTCATTGATGAAGGGAGATGAATATTTGCCTCTACTAACAGTTGGATTATTTTCACTTTTCGGATGCCATCTGTGTGAGAGGGTTTGGTTTGCACTAAATACAGCCTGTGGGCTGAGCTAGGAAAACAGATTGCTGCACCACTACGTTAAATAATCGTCATTAAAATCTGGTTCATTGGAGGACTTCGAGCTGCATTGGAGAGGGGCTTTTTGAGCGGGGGGGGGGGATGCAGTTCACTTCCACATCAGGATCTGAAATCAGATTTTAATTTGAATTTTATGACACTTTATTGGCAGCAGAGTCACCTGGGATCCACAGGATGTCTCACCATAGGTTTGCAGGCAGGCAGGGGTGAGAACCACCAGCTTCCTGCTGCTCCTGGCTGAGGGAGTGCAGAAAAGGGGCCCTTGCTGCCTGTCCCTCTGTCTTTAATGTCTGTCTTTCCCCAAGCCCTCAATGCTGTGAGCAGTTACAACCCCCCACTGAGAAATACTCTAAATTCAGCAACATCCTTCATTGCAAACCTCCAGCTGCTGGCTGCAGCTCTGAAGTGTGCACACCCCCACACCCCCCCCACGATGCAGACAGCCCTTCTAATTCTTCCTCCCCTGCAGAGGAATGGCAGAGCTCCATAGCCCACAGGAATGTGTGGAGATCCCTGCCCTTCAGGTGTTGCACACGGAAGTATTTCACCCTTGCAGTAACTCCTTACATTTCCAACAGGTACAGTAAGTAGAGTGTGCTGCTTCTAGCTGGTTTATTTCTGCATACAGAAAATAAGAAAATAACCTGAAGGTTTATTTTGCCTTCTCACCCAAAATATTTGAACTTTAACAAAATATTTGGGCGGGG